>NW_009621585.1:7908-11517 GCF_000690535.1 Cariama cristata
CCTCCTGCTCTGGGGCTGGCCATGATCCCCCTGATACAATTTCAGGCCCGACAGACACCTCTGTGAGGGTGCTGCGCACTGTGTCCCCCAGCCCGGACGGAGCCGGGGTGCGGTGTCTGTACCAAGATGGGAGCTTGCTCGAAGGCTGGCAGGAGAGAGCGTGGAGCCTCCCTGTCCACCCGGCTGCTGGTAAAGGGGCACCAACACTCCCTTGCCCTGAAACCCCCCAAGCACCGAGCAGTCTGCAGGTGCAGTAGAGACCTCGGCACCCCCAAGCACCCGACCACCTTCTTCTGCAGATGAGGAGCTGGAGGCATTCGACTGGTGCTGCCGGCGCGTGGAGAAGCCCCTGTTCTGCACCAGGTTTGCCGAGAAGAGACCAAGGGTGGGCTGTGAGGGATACATGCCACCCACTCCTGGTGAGTCCCCATGGCTCTACCTCCTCTGTGCCAGGGTACTGAGCGGGTGGCATGGCCGTACACAGACCCCACGCATTAACCAAACTTTGCAGCACCCCAGTGGGGACTGCTGAGCCCAGCGCAGCACTGGGGGCTGCTCTCCTCTGTGCAATGACACCAGCATTTGCTTTTCTTCCTCCCTCCAAAATGGTTCCGTCTCCTTTGGACCCCAGCTGGTGCCTTTGGGGACCCTCACATCACCACCCTGGATGGACTCACCTACACCTTCAATGGGCTCGGGGACTTTGTCCTGCTGCTGGCCAGCAATGCCCAGACCAGCTTTATGCTGCATGGACGCACGGCCCGGACCGGTACAGCCCAGGCCACCAACTTTGTGGCCTTTGCTGCCCAGTACATCTCCACCACCACCACAACAGTGAGTAGGAGCGACCTGGGTATCGGTTTGAGGTTCTAACGGGAGAGACCCCTCTGGCAGGTTGGGCACTGCCTCTGCATCACCTACAAGTGGCTGGGACCCAAGGAGCATCCCCTCTTCTATTCCTACCACCTCCCACAACCCCAACGAAGTGCTAATAGCAGTGGGTTGGACTAAGACTAACAAGACATAGCTCTAGCACCTCTTGCAAGCTGGCCAGTAAGGGCCTGGAGCTCTGCAGGAACACAGTCTGCTCCACCGTCTTCATTGCACACCCTTCACCCTGACCACTGGTCTGCTCTGGACGTGTTAGCACAAGTGTGTACTCTTCAAAATTGCTCCCCACACCAGTTTCAGTAAGCAAAATCTCCTGGTGTCACCAGAAGCAGCCGTTGAGCAGTGTGAGGAGTGGGCTCAGAGCCTGGAGCCCACCAGCAGAGCTCTCCATGCTGTGGGGTCAGCTGAGCAGCAGCGGTGGCCTGTGCATGCCCCACAGCAGCAGTGACAGGGGGCAGCAACCATCAAAGCTTTATCCTGTGTTTGCTGGGGTGAAGAGCACGCCAACACGGCCCCCGGGGCCGAGCCTCTGTGCTGGGGCTGGAGGAGGATGGGGTTTAGCTCAAGCGCCCTCAGCAAGAGGGGACGGCAGGAAGGGATGAGCAGAGGGACATCTCTCGTGATTCACAGGTTGAGTGGACCTTGGGGAGCCAGGATGACATCCAAGTCCTCCTGAATAATGAAACCATCCAGTTTTCCTATTCCCAAGGTGAGCAGGATGTGCTGTTAAACATTAAATGTATCTGGGGGGGGACAAGGTGTGTCCCCATCCCACGGGGACCAGCCCTGCCCAGCACAAGGGCAGCCATCCTGAACTCCATCCAACATCTCCCACCTACCCTCAGTCTCTGACTCAGCTGGGGTGGGTGGGGAACGCTCCCCTCCCCAAATTCAGGGGCACCATTTCAGACCCCAGCCTTGTGTGGACTCTCCCTCTGTGCTCTCCTCTTGCAGACATGGGTGCTGAAGTGTACTACAGCCCCAGTCTCCTGCTGGTCAACGCCTCCTCCATCACAGCCATCTTCGATGGGGCCATCGCCACCTCCATCTCAGCTGCCTCCGGGATCCTCAGTGTGATCTGCAGCCTGCCTGATCAGTACCACAACAGCACCAAAGGCCTCCTGGGTGAGGACTTCTGGCACTGCTGCAGAGCTGGGGTGCAAAGTCCCCTTCCTATTCTAAAGCAGGCTAGAAAATGCTGGGGGAACGTGCTTGTGAGGGCAGGGACCTCTGGGTCTAAACTAAACACCGACCAGCACCAGAGAGGGGGTCAACCCTGACATGGGGGACTCCAGCCCTCTGGTGATGCTCCAACAGGTGTGTGGGACCATGACCCTGCAGATGACTTCCAGATGCCAAATGGTACCAGCATCCCTGTGAACAGCAGCGAGGAGGAGATCTACAACTACGGGATGACCTGTAAGTCCAGGCTTGGGATCCACCTTGACAATCCCCCCATTCCTGCAACTTCTGGCCATGCTTTGGCTGGAGACATAGGGACAGTTGTCTGAGCAAAAGCGATGCCAGGGAAGCCCTTTGGTCTCCTTACTTCTCCGTGGAAATGAGCCTAAAATATAACAAACCTTAAAAACCCAAGGCTATACCCATGGTGTGCTCTTTTGCAGGGGCTGTTGGAGGGCACAGCCTGTTTGCTCAGCCTCTGGACTCACTGGTAATGAACTTCACACCCACCTTCTTGTCTCAGCTGCGGCAGGAGAATGAAAGCCAGTACCAGCTGGCAGCCTCGCAGTGCCGTGGCAGCAAGGAGTGCATCTACGATTCGCTGAGCACAGGGGACATGGCCCTGGGCCTGGCCACCCAGAGCCTCACGGCCGACTTCCAGCAGAAGAAGACAGTGCTCAGTAAGTGGAGCAGATCCTCACCTCCAAGAGGACATGGCTCGGGTAACCGAGCAGTGCCCTGCTCCCTCACTGGGCTCTCTTGCTCCATGTGAGACGGGAGAGAAGTTACCAAGGTCTCTGAGTTGCGTTGCCTGGCTGGCTGGTCTCCAAGCCTGGGAGATGCTACCATGCTGTGCAACATGAGGGTCTTGTCGGTGAGAGGTCATGGCAGCATCTGCCTGGGGTCCCGTCCTCACCAGGAGGGACTCATAGCCAAGGGGTTCCAAGGCCACATAGCAAACAACCAGCTGTGTGCTGGGCTGCTCTTTCCTCAGACACCTTCCCTCCCATCATCATCGGTGACGCGTCGCTCACGGCCTTCAGGACAGAAAGGGTCAGGAGGCAGTACCGTGCCGTGGGAGTGGGTGCACGCTTTGTCCCCCACCTCTCACCGGAGCTCAACATATCGGGTAAGGAAGGGAAGATGGGGTAGCTGGCATGGGATGGGGGGACACCGGCAACCCAGCCTCTTTCCTCTGCCACCTCCTCTAACTGCCACCTCTCCTCCCGGCAGAGAGAGGCGGGAGCCCCGCGGGACAGCCCCCCGCACCATCAACCTGGAGGCTGTCGGCTCCAACAACCTCTCTGCCCTCCTCCAGCTCCGCTTCACCCTTTGCAGCTGCAGCAGGAGCCAGGAGTGCGACTACAGCGACACTGTCACCCTCGGGGGGTCCTCCCTGCAGGTAGTGCACCGGAAAGCTCCTCCTGTGCCACACAGTGCCTGTCCCCGTGCCAGCCGCAATGGCTGTCTTCTCTGTCCACCTGTCCTCCTGATGTCCCCTAAGCCACTGTCACTGTCCCCTTCCCAGCTGGCAGC
>NW_009621585.1:11588-12760 GCF_000690535.1 Cariama cristata
GCTGCGACTCGCACACCGGCTGTGGCCCCGGCCCGGCTGGCCTGACCGGCGATGGGCGGCACTGCTCAGGTGAGGAGGGCTTGCCATGGCCACCAGGAACCCGGGGCACCTGTGGGACCCCGGCCGAGGTATTTCTCCCGGTGCCATGCTGCTTTGCCTCAGCAGATATCGACGAGTGCATGCAAGGGATGGCGTGCCCTGGGAATGCCACCTGCACCAACACAGTGGGCAGCTACGCCTGCTCCTGCCCATTTGGCGAGGAGGGTGAGTACAGGCACCTGGTGGGTATGGTCCTCGTCCCCATCACCCCATGGGCCTCGGTAGAAGAGGGCTCCCATGGGACCCAAACTGGCCGTAGAGGAGAGGAGGGGGAGCTGGTTGAGCTCTGTACCCAAGCCCTTGCTGTCCTTAACAGAAGGGACCAGAGTCCAGCTGCCCCTTGTGTTCCCAGGCTGCAGATCTCACTAATCCACCGGGAAGGGAAACTTATCCTGAGCAATTTTTCTCTCTGAGGAAAAAAAAAAAATCTCATCCCATCAAAGTTCAAATGTGCGTGTGAAGTTTGGGAGAGGGCTAAAATCAAATCCCATTTTCAGATGGCTGTGGTGGGGTTAGGGTGATGGTTTCTGCTCCTGTTCTAATGCAGCAGGCTGGGATTTCACAAGGGCAAAAGACTCCAGCTGGGAAGAGGGGGTGCAGGGCTTTTCCTTGAAGATTGGAATTTATACTAAAAGTCCTAACGCATTAAAAAAAAAAAAAAAAAAAAAAAAACAAACTTGGAACAAAGGCATTGCAGAGCAGCTGAGGATGGATGTATCCTGGGGCTCGGTCCCTGCAGCCAAGCTCGTGCCTCCAGTTGACCCGGGCTCCCCATCCCGCAGGCGAGGGGCCAGGCTGTGGCTCATCCTGTGGCTCCCACTCCTGCCCCGAGGGCTACTGCAGCAACGGGGGACACTGCCACCTGCACCCCATCACCTGTGCCCCCGCCTGTGCCTGCCCTCCAGCTTTCACCGACCAGCACTGCCTGGTGGCAGGGGGGGATTTTCAGCCCCTGCCCAGTGCAGGTGGGTGCTTGTGCCCGGTAGGGGTTGAACCCCAACCCCATTCACCCCAGTCCTGGGATGTCAGAGCCACCGCCACGCTTTCCCCCTGGCAGATCTCCCCCGGAGAAG
>NW_009621585.1:12818-13523 GCF_000690535.1 Cariama cristata
GTAGTAGGTGTGCTTATGGAGGGGAACCCACCGGCACACCGGGCAGTATGGCAGCTTGGGATGCCTGTGCTTCCGTGCGCTCCCCTCCTTCAGGATCCCTGTGGATCCAGTAGATCCTCAGGGCTGGAGGGAGGCAGCGCCAGCTGCATGATGCTGGCTGTGGCCATGGCCATGTGCCAGGTCCCCAGCGCATGAACAAAAGACCAGAACAAAACACGGTGCCCGCGTTGCCTTTCCGCCTCTCCCCACACCACTGCCATCCTACCCTCCCCTAATACCCCTCCCCTAATACCCTCCCTCTCCCCGCCGCCACAGGTCTCAGCCATCCTGGGCTCCCTGGAGGTAAAGGCTTTCCAGAGCAACACCAACATCACCCAGACGTGAGTCGGCTGTGGAGCGGCCCCGTGCCCACACCAGGGAGCCAGTGGGGCAGGGCTGGGCATGGGACCACAGGGTTTGGAACACGAAGGGTGTTTTCCTCCATCCAAGAGACTGGTTTTTGAGCCCTGATGCTGATAAACCCTTGGAGACACAAAGCCCCATGGCACTTTCCATCTCCTACCTCATCCCTTCTTTACCACTCCCCAAATGGGGAAACTGAGGCATGGTGAGGCTCGGTCACTCGGTGATGAAGTAGCAGCTCCACCAGAGGCCCCATCTTTTCCCCACAGGACAGACGGCAATGGCTTCACCTTCGCGGGGGTG
>NW_009621585.1:13579-22873 GCF_000690535.1 Cariama cristata
CGGTTCCTGAACGAGGAGCTGCTGGGGGCCATCACCAGCGCCTTCAACGGGCAGCGGGAGCGGCGGGAGGTGGGCACACACCTCCTCTTCCAGCACCTGCACCGGGACAACGTCACCGACCTGGTGAAGCGTGAGTTGCTCCTAGCCCAGAGCTGGGGAGCCCAGGAGGAGCACCCCACTGTCCCCGTTGTCCCCACCACCCTGTATGCCCTGGGGTTTGGGTAGCGCCCGTGGGACAGGTGAGTGGGTGGCAGTCCCAACCCCAGGCATGGATCCAGCTCAGGGAGACCTAGAGAAGCATCAAGGGGTGATATTGCTGCATGGCCAAACCCGTGCCTTCCCTTCCCAGTGACAGTGGCTGAGCTGAGGTACTATTTCCCCTGCGATCTGTATGGCTACAAAGGCTACCATCTCCACTACACGGGGACCGTCGGCTTCATCTGCATCTCCCCTTGCAAGACGGGCTACTGCCTGCATGGCGGCCGGTGCCAGCACCTGCCCGAGGGGCCCACATGCAGGTAGCAGCAGCGCTCGGGGACAGACAAGGCCACTTGGCACTTCTCCCCACAGCATCACTGCTCCTCCCTCCCTATCCACAGCTGCCTCCCCTTCTCCATCTTCTTCCCCACCGGCGCCCAGTGTGAGCAACTGGCCATCAGCCTCGCCGCCTTCCTCGGCATCTTGCTGGGAGCCCTGGCTCTGCTCTGCCTCCTGCTCACCACCACCTGCCTGGTCTTGCACCTCTGCCGCCGGCACCGCCGCCAGCACGGGGGGTGAGCCATGGGCTGGAGCCATGCAGGGGTGGGTGCTGTGGGTGCGGCAGGGAAGAAGGTTGGGTGTCAGGAAGAAACAGTAGTGGAAAATTTGTCTCTGGAAGATCCACCATGGTGGGACTCATCTGGCCTGGGCAGGGGGAGCCTGCCCTGGGGAAGGGGCTGAGCTGGGTGATCTTTTAGCAGCTTCGAACCCCTTTCCAAGTCATCTGCTGCTCAGGGGTGCGGTAACATCAATGGGTGGATCATTAGCTTCCCTTTCTCCCCCATGTCAGGGAATATTTGCATTTCTTTTTCACCCCACCCAATGCTTGGTTACAAACAGGCTTTCTATTTGATTTTAATTTTAATACCATCCAAATGATTTCCACTGCAATTCACGTTGGTCTGGAACAAGAAAAAGGTGATTGCAGGATTGGACCTTGTTCTGCTGCAGAGCAGGGAGTTAGCAGATGGCTGACAAGGTGCAAGGCTGGGGTGGAAGTGCAAACATCTCCTTCCCTCCTCCCCAGGCCTTGGTCCTGGCATGGCATCCATGCTGGGGGGAAGTTCAGCACCCCAAGACCCCCACGTCGGTCAGAGCTGGGTCCTGCCCCTGCTGCCAGCTCCCTGCCGGCCCGGGAGCCAGGGCTCTCTGGGAAGCACCTCTTGTTCATTTGCACTTGTGGCAAAGCGAGAAATTGTGTGTGCACAGCAACTGAGGCTTTTCCTCCTCTCATAGCCCCATCTTGCCCCCACACTCAGTCACTGCTCCCCTCTGCCATTCGACACTGGTGCCAGGACCAGGCAAGAGCTCTCGCAGCCCCCCCTGACATATTGTCCCCTTTCTGCTCCCCCCTCCCAGGGCCAAGGAGACCTTCTGGAGGCCACAGCCCTTCTCCTGTGAGTACATCCCTGCAAACCCCTACCTCACCCCAGCGCTGCTTCACTCCAGTCTTCCTCAAACTCTGCTCATCTTTCCCGCTCCAGCTCTGATGACAGCAGGAGAGCGAGCAGAGCCCACCCGCTCCCACTCCCTGGAAAGGCATTGGGAACTGCAGCTCCAGGCCATTGACCCCTCAGTCCAGGTCTGCCCAGGGTTTATTGTCTCCATGGGGGGGTAACGGTGGGGTCTGTGGGCTGGGAACTGATGTCCTGGCCCTGTGCCTCAAAGATACTCCAGAGGTGGTCCTTGTCCCAGAGCATCATGGATGCTTGGACTGGTGTTGGGGTCTCTGCTTCTGTCTGAGCTCGTCGCGAGGAGCAGAGCCCGTGCAGCACCGACAGCACGGTGTGGCCTGTCCCTCCTTTACAGATAAGGATCCAGAGACCCCACGTCTGGCCTCCGAGCCAGCCCCCCCAGCAGCCCTAGCTTGCCACCGGTCCTGCCCCGGTGCCTCTGGGCTTGCAGAGGAGTCAGCTGCTGCCACCGGCCCAACCGCCTGCTCTTGGGGTCTCCAGCAATGATGCCCACGTGGAGGCAGAGGACAGGCAGCTGCCTTTTGGGATCTGGTCTTTGTGGGAGGATTCACTCTGGAGAAGGTGCTTTTTTTTGAATGAAAAAATGTGGGTTTATGTTGGGTGACCAAAGCAAGAGGATTTCACCTTCCCCTGAGGACCTGCAGAGGCAACCAGGATAGTCCTTGAGTGTGTCTGCACCGGAGTTTGCTCTAACGCAATGTAAGTGGATCTAGCAGAGCTGCTGATAGCACAGTCAGGTGCGGCAGTGCAGCAATTGTAACCCATTAGGAACAAAATAGAATAAACCAAAACTGATGGCATGCTGCTGAGTAAGTTACTTGCACATCCATGGTACCCATGCGCCAGCCCTGCTTCCCTGTCACTGAGCTCTTGAGTCCCTGCTTTCTGCTGGTCCCATCCACAGGACCAAAGAGAAGATGGATGTGGCGCTTTTTGTCACTCTATCCCCTCACTCAGCCTGCAAAGCTGCAAGTTTCCCCTCACTGCTCTCCCCAGGCACTGCTCAGAGTGGCTCAGATCACACAGTTCGAGCTGTGACCCCCACAAACACTCCGCAGCTCTTTGCCCCTGGTGAGGGAAGACGCTGTGCCCAAGGAGGGTGTACCGGACCCTGGCAGACCCCAACTCCAGCCCCACTGCCCTAAAGCCTGGCTTGGACACAGCCCAGGCACTCACATCCCCAGCACCAACTCTGAGGGCAGAAGCACCCTGCAATCCAGCTGCTCCAAGCTGCCTCCACCACCACCCCCCGCCCTGGTTCAGCACGACTGCTGCAGGATCAGTGATGCTCAGACCCCTCGGAGGCTTTATTGAACAAAC
Source organism: Cariama cristata (assembly GCF_000690535.1). Lineage (NCBI taxonomy): Eukaryota > Metazoa > Chordata > Aves > Cariamiformes > Cariamidae > Cariama > Cariama cristata. Next base: position 16,633 of record NW_009621585.1, read on the forward strand.
AACATTTGACAATGATTTTTTTTTAAGAATGGCAGATGCTGTCTTATGCACAAAAAAATTCTTTTTCTGCCAGTGTTTGTGATCATGGGGTTGCACTTTGCCCTTGCACACCCAGCAGAGGTGTTAAGCTGACTTTGGCTTGATCAGGAGAATCACCCCTTCTCCTGGGCGTAGGGCACGGGGACCACCTGGGGAGGGATGGCTGGGGGACAGAAGAGGGGGACAAGACAGGACCAGCTCGTGGGGCGAGCCTGGCGCACCATGGCACTCAGGGGCTCGGCCACAGTCAACCCACACGAGGTTCAAAAACCCTTTCCCTGGGTGCTAGGGTTCCAACCTCACCCTGCAGCATGGGAGGCCCGGTGGGATGCAGGGAGGACAGGCAGTGGTGTGTGTGGTGGGGAGCACCTGCCCACCTCCCCACCAGCAAGGACGTGCCCATGGGCACCTGCTCAGCTGCAGCTGGGGAAGGGTGACTAAAGCAACTGACTCCTTGGGACAAGTCTGGTTAGAAACATGAACCTGTGCCAGTGAAGGCAACCGCAGACACTGTCCAAGTGAGCTGCCCTGAGTGGTGGGCAGGGGTGATGGGTGCTGGGGGGAGTGGGGGGACATAAGGGATGAGCATGAGCAAAGGACTCGGAGGATCAGCTGTGGCCCAGACCATGCTGCGGGTGTGCAACCTCCCAGTTACTCATCCTCTCCATCTGCAAAGAAGAAGAAATGAGAATTGCCCAGCCACCTCCTCCCTGCAGGCCTGGGGCGAGCTGTTAGCCCTGGGGGAGTCTCCATATAGTGGGGACAGGGACAGAGGGAAGTGGCCCGCAGAGGGAAGACCCCCGATCCCACTCACCTTGCTGATCCTCCGAGTCGCTCGCTGCCTCCTCCGAGGAACCTGCTGGGGATTGCAAGAAAGCCCCACATCAGCTTACACCAATAACCACGTTAGCTGTGGTCCTCCTCCCCTCCTGGTGCTGTCACCCCTAGACTACGCTGGCGGTTATGTGCTAAGGGAGATGCCCCCCACAACCCTGCACAGCCCAGGGCACAGCACAACCTGCACGTGGGCACGCCAAAACCCATCCCTCATCTGCCCAGGGCTCTTGCTGCCTTAACCAGAGTGCCTGGGATGTTCCCCTCCCCAGTCCTGGGCACCAAGATGGCATGGCCCTGGCACACACGGGCTGCAAACCCACCCGTGCTGGGTGACTGGTATCCATCACAGCCAATCTTCGGTCTCTTCTCACTGTAGCGGGCACAGAGGCGGGCGCTGCCCGCCTGGTTACAGCACCAGTCGTACAACTTCAGCTCCTGGTCTGGATGCAAAAAGGAGAGTAAGGGGCTGAAGGGGAGAGGAGAGGGAGACGCGCTGGCTCCTGGCAGGCAGGGCGCTCGCCTCAGCTTTTGGCAGGTCCACGCTCCCTTCGAGGGCAACAGCATGTCAGGCAACAGGTTGGCACAGAGGTTAAAATGATTTACAGGCTACAGCGATGCCAACCTCAGTCGAGGGATGCCAGGGCTGGCTGTGCTTACCACGGTATGGGGATGCCTGCCTGGAGGACCTCCAGTACCTCTCCTTCCGCCCCTCGATGAGCTGGCTCTGGCTGTCGTACAGGCAGCGGATGCCGGCACCGTGCTGGTTGGGGGACGCGGAGTGCAGCATGGAGACACGGGCAGACCACCAGCCTGCAACAGGGTGGCAGTGAGCCTCCATGCTGCTCTCCTCGGCCAGCATCCCTGCCTCAGGGCAAGGAGCAGGGCCGGGGCTGGCTCCTTGTTATCCATCACTCCCACCGCATCACCCACAGTGCTATGGGGGTTTGGAGGGACTGATGGAGACCATCCAAGTGGTCCCCTAGGCAGAGATCCCGGTGCTGGGGAGGGTCCATCCCTGCTGTTCCCATGCAGCTCAGACCAGCTCCAGCCAGTCTAACAAGACAGGGACAGGTCAGCCCTCATTCCTCCTCATTTTCCCTGTCTCTGCAGGGAAGGGCAGCCCCCCACCCCAATTTCCTTGAGGTCCCTTGCCCACCCAGCCAGAGGAGATCCCAACCACCCTTGCAGGGGAGGTGGGCAGGGACAGGTCAGGGACAAGGAGGGTGGGGAAGCGATGTGTCCACTTGCCTGCGCGGCTGCTCTTGAAGCGTGGGTCTTGCTGCCCTTGCTGCAGGGAGCAGGGGCAGGCGGGCAGGTCCTGGCTCCATGCCCATGGCTCCTGCTGCCTCCCCATCCACGCCAGGCACTTCACCCGGTAGTTGACAGCCACACGGCTCTGCAGCTTGTAAATCCACAGCCCACGGAGGTCTGAGCAGGGAGAAAAACCATCAGCTGTCACCTCCAGCCAAGGGGACCACAGGGGCAGTTTTGGTTCAAGGCGAGAGCCGAGATGTTGATGCTGGAAGTTAAGCCCATGTTGACCCCTACCCGTGGGACCCCAAGCTTAACAGCCACCCAACGGCAGGGAAACAGAGGGAGAGGCTGTTGCCAAAGAAGAAAGCCTTGGGACAGAACCATTGCAACGAAAAGGGTCCATGGACACATCAAGGATGTTTCAGCCTCAGGGCATAGCTGGTACCCAGGGGAAGCATTTTATGTGCTTGGGGGGGAAAGTGTGCCCTGGCGAGCTCAGTGAGAGCCTTGCCACAGCGACAGGCTGGTTTTCATCCCTTGGAATGTCCCTCTCCCCACGCAGCCCTTCCCCAACCCCCCGAGGGGCTGTGTGAACCCACCCCGGCTGCGCAGCACTACCTGTGTTGTAGCCCCTGAACTGGTCAGGGCGATATTTAGCAGCTGGAGGTCTCTGAGTCAGGTCATCGTTGTGGTAAAATCCATCCCCACTGCGTGCAGAGGAAAGGGGAAAAAAAAATCAGGGGTTGCTCTTGCTGGGTGAGGTTATCCCAGCCCCAGCCCCAGCCTGCCCTTCAGCCACCTTGATCCTGGGCTGGTGGGACCCCACAGCACCCAAATTGCAGCTCCGGAGACAGGAGGGCAAAGGCACTAACTCCCTCAGCCCACTGCCTCCTCTCTACAGGGTACAGTTCGTTTTGGGTGCTGCAAACGCTCCTGCTGCATCATAGGCTGAACCCACTCACATCTCAAGACCCCCACGAGCAGCTTCCACGGTTTCCAGCATCTTGCAGGGCAATATGGAGTAGAAACCCACAAGCGGGAGTGCACAGGCAAGCACACACACACGTCTGTGCGGCCCGTGCTTCCCGTCCTGGTCACCTTTTCCTTACCCAGCTGCAGCAAGCAACTAATAAACAAAGCCCAGAGACAGCATGCGTGGAGCAAGACATAATGCGAGGAGGCAGGAAGCGACTGCTCTGGCCAAGGGGCAGAAATCCCTTCCCTCGGCTGGTGCAAAGTTCAGGAAACATCCCCTATTCCCCAATCCTTCCACCCAAACCACCAGGCTGCTGTGGGCCCGGGATCCCAGAGGGATGTGTGGATCTTAGAACAAGCACAGCCGGGCAAGTCAGCTTGCTGCAGCATGATCCAGCCACTAACGGGGCAAATTTGGTTGTGAGACTCCATATATTAGGCTATATGGGTGTGCAGACCCCATCTGGGCTGCCCTCATCCTGGCAGGGCACTTCACGGGACATGGGGGGAAGGATTAAACCAGCCAGAGCTGGGGGTGGGATGCAGCCCGGTGCTCGGAGGAGGCAGGGGTAGGGTGCTGAGCCTGCTGTACCTGGTGTAGCCGATGAGCACATTGGTGGCAGGGAGCCTGGTGTAATCCCATCGCATGCCTCCCTCCTGGTACAGCATCAGGACGTAGGACCTGAAGCCATCGGTGGTCAGGACGGCCTGGTATGTGTTCGTCTGGGGAGAAGCGTTGCGGACACGTAAGAAAGAGAGTGAAAGTGTTGGGTTTAAAATTAGGGGTGTGGGTCAGTGCTCGCTGGGGAACGGCGGGGCTGAGGTCCTGATGTGCGAGGCAAACTCAGCCTGGGCTGGTTCACATTTTACGTGGAAAACGTGATGGTTTTACTTTGATGCTGTTCCATGAGAAGCTTCAAATTCACCCAGTTTTATGCTCCTGAAGAACAGTGTTTCTGGTGCACAATAAACTCCCACCACATTAAAGAGAAAGATTTTTACAGAGCAGGGAGAGTTCAAGTAAAGATGTCCCCCAAGAAACCTGAAAACCACCAAAACATGGGCACAGCCCAGATCTTTCTGGCAAAAGTCTTCAAGACTGACCTTTTTCACAAAACTGGTTCTTATTTTCAGGTGCAGACAAGGAGATCACCCATGCATCTTGGGGTCTTTTTTTTTTTGACAACTCAACAAGCCCTTGAGCTTCATCAGCCCCTTACCCTCCGGGTGTCAGTCTGCGCTGCGTAGGCAGGTGCCTTCTCCCAGGTGATCTTCAAGGTCCAGGCTGCGGAGTAGGAGGACTTCAGGTATCGCCGAACATTCGCTTCCACGTCGCGGACAAATGGAGGCTTGGCTGTGTTGAGCGTGGAGAACTCCTGTGGGTTGGGTACATCTGCGTTAGCTCCCAGTTGGGCAAAGCCAGGTCTAGATTGGGGTCATGCAGGGAGCACTGCCTCTAAGGATCTGGATGAGATTTGGATCGCTCAAGAGGTGACACACAGAGGAAGCTCTTAGATTTGGCCCAGAAAAGGGAAACACCGCTCATGGGCTCCATCAATTACACATCTTAAGGGGCATCCACAGAATAAGTGAAGAGTTTATCATCAAAAGGTGTTTCAGGCAACCATTCACCCAGGTGGCTTCACTCACCTGGTAAAAGGTAGTGCCAACGCCTCTGGAGAAGTCTGCGTTGTCCCAAAACACGGCGATCATGGGAACCTTCTCGTGGCCGTTGAAGCCGCTGGGAGGAGGGCTGGGGTACGTGAAGATGCTGTTGTCCGAGGCTGGGAAAATGATTTGTCCATTGTCTGTAAACTGAGCAGAGGGATCCCTCCATCAGGTGAGGTCAGGACCAGCGGGACCCCCTGGCACAGGGGTGGCAGCCCTCCCATTTCCAAGCCCGCTTTGTGCAACGCCCAAGGAAGGCCACCACTTGCCACCACCAAAATGGCCACAAAGTCACCCCCTGCCACAAACAAACCCTGACAGCATCCCAATTGATTTGCCCCTGGAAGGGTCCCATCCCAGGCCCCTGGTGCCCAGGTTTTTGGGGGACGGTAGCTTGCCCAACAGCAAGTCAAGCCAAGGTAGACTCACGTAGAGAGAGTCACGCAGGGTTTTCCCAAACGGGAATCCAGTCTCAGGCTTGAATAGTGGAGAAGTAAAATCCACCTTCCTTTCCACGTACTCCCGATCATTTTCCCTTGCTCCGTACCCGTAGAGGGGTACAGCTGCAACTGGAAAAGAAAACAAAAAAAAATAATCCCAAACCACACTTACAGCAAAGGCTTTAGTCTGTGCTAGAAACACAAAGGGCTGAAACGATTTTGCTTCCAATGGGACACAGCGTGGGCAGCGGGAGGTCGGGGGGACACTGCAATAGCCACCCGGGACACCCTGCGTGTCACCTTCCCTTGCAAGGAGCTTGCTCCCACCCCTTTCGCTGCCTTACACCTACACAGCAGCCCTAAACCCACTGTGATGGCCTTTGCGGTCACTGTCCCCTCCTGCTCCAGCCCCATTGGGGCACCGCGCTGATGCCATTAGGAGGGGAAAAACATTGTACAGGACTGTGGCAGGGGGATGGCAGGGAATTAAACACCCACAGCTCTTTCTAGAGATATTTACAGCCTCCAGCTCCCTATTTATGTCTGTTAAATAAAACAAAGCATTTGGAGGGGATGGGTTTTCCAGCTGACGGGACCATAGTTGAAGGCAGGCTTAGCCTGTCAAGAATGCAAGCTCGTGTGTAGGAGCTCCTCATGGTGCATCTCTCCCAGGGGTTCTGGCCCCAAATAGCCCCCTCGGTCTCTGGGCCCCAAATGTACCCGAGACATGCTCCTCTTGCCCAGGCTGCCCCATGAGCATCACGTACCTGTGGGGCCAGGCAGCGGGGTCGGGGTAGCCATCGGCCTTCCTGGTGGAGCTGGAAACACGGGGGACGATGCACGGGAGGTGACAGTGGCTGCTCCTGGCCTGGGGAGTGCCTCCCTGCCCCCAGGGTGGGGGATTGACAGGGCCGGGCTGGCAGTGGCTGGGTTGCAGGACGTGGCTGGGTGTGCAGTGGCTGAGGACGCCCCCTGGGCTCCCCCCTGTCCTGGGGAGGCTGCGGGGAGGCTCGACCCACCAGCAGCAG
>NW_009621586.1:0-808 GCF_000690535.1 Cariama cristata
TCCTCCACCCGGCGAAAGCGGGGTTGCTCCGGTCGCAGCCCGATTTTCCCTCTGCACGCCCGATGCTGAGATGCAGCACCAGAGCTGGGACGAGAAACACTAGAAAACACGACGTTGCCTCATTCTGTTTACCCTGTTTTCTCTCTCAGGTGCTGCAAGGGAGATGCAGCTATCTCCGGGGCCGTGCACGACAGAATGGCAGCATGTGTGCGGCAGAAGGGGATGGTTTAATTAAGAGGAAAAGGACAAACTGCGGCTCCAGTGAAAAATGCAAAACAGAGCTTTAACATCCAGGCGCAGAAGAGAGGAAATGGATTTCCACAGCATTGTAATACATCCTCGTCCCTGCGCTAGAATAACCAGGAGCTAAACGAACCCTCCATCCCTGCCAGCAGCAGTGGCTTACAGCTGGCCCCTGAACCACTAAATCACGCCTTCCTGCACAGACAGCCCTTCTAGAATACCTGCGCAGCAGGTACCGTAACGCACTTTACAACCGCCTTTTATATGGTGTGGACACTGAGAACCGGGCATCAAAATCCTCTCCCAGGCGGAAGGCAATCCTCTCCAGGTTGCAGGAGAGCTGCGTGTCTGGCAGCAACGGCTGACAGAGCCAGAACACCAAATACAGGGGTCGGCCTGGCCACAGGTAACAAGGTCAGCCGGATGCTGAGCGGCTTGGCCGGGACAAAAACAGAGGCGGGAATCGGGTTTAGATGGATAGAGATGGAGGGAGGCTGCCAAAGCCCCGTTGTCTCTCTAGCAGCGTGACTAGACAGGGTGAGGAAGGGCGGAGGGCGGAGGGGGG
>NW_009621586.1:839-13722 GCF_000690535.1 Cariama cristata
CCTAGCTGCTGGCCCCGCTACAGGTGGCACTGAGTAACAGAAGGAGAACCCTCCTAAGAAGGGGCTTGGGGAACCTCTCCCCTCTGCCGCTGCCCCTTCCTCCTTCCAATGCAACCTCTCTCCCAATTTAAGCAAATAGGCTGTTCTTGAAAACATCAACGTGCAGTTCCTTCAGGAACAAAGCCGCCAACAAATGACAATTCGTTAAGATGTAGTATCGCAATTGCTTGCGGCTTTCTGTGCACGCTCTTATCCTACCAGGCCAAAGCACAGTTTTCTTGGACAAAGCGGGCAGGCGATAGCGCAAGAGCCCGGAGCAGCATCTCCTCCCGTACTGCCTCTCAGCCGTGCAGCAGTCACGACACCAGCTTGGCCTCTGCAGAAGCAGGCAGGAAAATCCCGCAGCTACCACGAAGAGCATGGCATGTACCGCCCCAGAGCTGGCTTCCCAGGCCACCAGAGACAACAGTGGGCTCAAAGCAGGAGACACCCTTGGGGTGAGCAGACAAGCTCCTGGACAGTAGGTGTCTAGGACTGCCTTTCTCATAGCTGCGTGATGCAGAAAAGACCGAGCTAAAGACTTAAGCAGAATTACTTCACCCAGTCCCTAATGGTCTTGCTGTATATTACCCCAATTCCTCCTCTAACCGCTGCCTTCATCCCAGTTATCAGAAGCCTGGCAGGCTTCCCCATCCTCTGACAGCAACGGCTCCATGTCCAAGCTGGCAAAGGGGAGAGGGGCAGGGGGAAAGGGAAAAAGGAGTTTTTCCAGAAGCCAATGAAATGCAACTGTGAACATAGTTCCCATGGTAACAGCAGGATCCAGGGGAAGAAAAGGGAATGCAAATCGGATTATCAAGGGGATGAATGAACCAGTTGCATCCACCAGCCCAGTCAGGCTGCTCAAACACCACCTGTGCCTGTGTGCCTGAGTACTGAATCCCCTCCTCACCTTAACGCCTGCCCAGAGAGTTCCCTGTGCAGCAATTTGCTCTGCTCCGGAGTCACCCAGCGAGGTGAGGTCCCCGCAGCACAACAGGGGTCACAGAGGGAGTCCTACCACCACCACTCCCAGCCCAGAAACTTTCCCCTGAGTGGAGAAGTCTCCCTGTAATTGATGCAATATATTACTTTTGCTGTCTGACACCTTAACCATAAATGAGGAGGAGGCTCAAAAATGCCCTGAATATTAAAAAAAAAAATAAAAAATCAGAGAAGTAACTCATGAGACCCAAGATTTATGCTCCTCCACCCACAGGGGAAAGAGAGTACTCTCCTCTGTGACATTCTAGCAAGGACTCGCACTTTGCGGGGTGAATACAGTGAAATCAAGGCGGCTTTCAATAAAGTCAGGAGAAGCACAGCAACTCACATCAGACGGATTTAAACCAGCACCTCCACGAGCAGCAGAGCCTGTTCCAGCAGGGTTCCCAGGCTCGGGAAGAATCTTCCCAGCCCGAGAAAGGACTACAGCATCTTGGCTGCTCTCTAGAGCTGGTTCTCCCCACGCTGCTTAGGCTGCTCACTGCACGCTCTCTCTGCCAGTGCTTCCCAGCCTGGAAAGGGTTAAGTCTCAAAAGCACCTCCTGAGGCTTTGCTACTTCTTTTCTGCTCTGTTTTATTTCCTCAAAGGCAGAGATCAGCGCCTGGATCTGGCTTGACCTCGCAGCAGGGCCTGCAGCATGGATCGCCTGTGTGCGTGGGGGCAGGGCACGGGAGGGATGCACAGATTTGCTGCGCTGGAGCCCTTTTGGAGATGGGCATGAATATTTCATGGCAGGGAGAGGATGCTTCAGCAGCATCACGCAGATGTGGATTTGCCCGGTGCTGTCAGGGACGCAAAAGCACAGACCCCAGGCCAGCACTCTCAAACTCCCGAGGGAGCCCACCGAGAAGAGAAGCCCCCCCCCCCAGAAGAGAAGCCCCCCCCCCCCAAGGGTAAAGGGACCTCCTCTGCCCCCGTTTGCTCTGCAGGGCCAGCAGTATGAGGAGCCACAGGTGGCGGTGCCAGCAGCTCCTGCGTAAACCTGCCATCCTCTACCTGGCAGCAGTATCCCGGCAGAGAAAGCTGCAGGTTGGCCTGATCCGGGGAGGGGTAGAGGGACATCCCTAGTACTGTGACTCCCTGTCAGAATGCTGCACCAGCCCCAAAATACAATATGCAACCAGATGGTGACTCCTAACTGGAGCCCAGGTTTCAAGAAAGGCACAATATCCAACTGGAACCAGAAAAGACATCTCTAGGGGGGCTGGACTGCATTTGGCACAAACTGTACAGACACCCTTTGATTCAGGCACTCAATACAGCTTCCTCCATTCAAAAGGAGAGCGAGGTTTGAGATCCCCGTTTTGATTCTTTGCAGTACGTAGAGCTGGTCCTGTCTAAGAGTCTCTGAAGGTCTGGCGTAAAAGGAACACTTGTGTTTCCAGAGCACGTTGTAGATGGCGGAAAGAAAATGGACGGAACAGCGCGACGCGGGACCGCCCAGAGCAGGGCTAAGCTCATCTCTCTGAAACTCTCAAGCATGGTCTAACAGCAAAGCTATCAGGGGTATAGTACCAAAGTGTATTCCTATCGGCAATCCTGCGTGGAAGGAAGGACCAGCCATCCTGGTTCAAGTCCCCCAAAATCCAGCCACGCAGCAGTGATGCCAACAGGAAGGAAGGAGCAAGATTTCAGCAAGGGGAGCCTGCGGAGGACCACGGCGCTGGAAGTTAATCGAGACAAAGCTGCTACACTTTTCTTGGACATGAATTTGAGTGGGAGCTGTTTGTTACTGCCAATACGTTTTTCCTCATACACAGTTCTTCCACATGAGGTTGAACTGTTAAGCGCTGACAGTGCATCTGTTAAGATTGGCTCTAGAAACCAAATGTTCTTGAAAATAAAGAGAGAAATATGCTCTGCTTGCCCTTCATCTTCCCAGCCATGCAGCTCCCAGAACCACAGCAAAAAGCCACGTGGAGCAGCCCATGTGCACAAGAACGGCCCAAGAGCGGACGTGTTTAAAGTAGCCCTCTGCATGAAAGGTGCAGCAGGCTGAGGAACAAGAAGTTCCCCAAGGACGGCAAGACTCAGAAAGGGCGGCACGACGTCAGGCCTGTTTCTACTGACAATGTAAGGTTTCAAGGAAAGGTCCTGCAGAAGATCTGGGAGAAGGGCTCTTCCCAATATTTCAAATTCCTCTCCTCCTTTGTTTTCTTTACAACTGCTGCATTTTTGTCCTACCTCCCATGGCAGCTACCTTGGGCTTAGACCAAACAGCGAGCCTCCTTCTTCAGAAAGATCCTGTGCCCAGCAGATTGCACTGGGATCGCCACAGACTACAAGCACTGGAAGAGGACATCCCTGCAAACAGAGGAATATGACCTTCCTCCAAGGTCATGAAATCTTTTCTTCAGAGGAAGGAAAAAAAAAGAAAAATTAGAAAGGCCAATGCAGGCTCCTCACTTGACTCCCTTTAATTAGTAACCATCTGGTTTTGAGAAGAGCTGTCAACCAATGTAGAGCATTTGGCAAGCTTCCTCAGCTGCTGCTGCTCTCCTAACTTCAGTTCTTCTTGGAAACGCTTTAAGCCCCAAGATGCCAAAAGGAAACGAAAAGGAAAACAAAAGAGAGAGCACACGAGTGAAGCAGAAGAGCAAGGAAGCGGTATAACCCAGTGGACAGCGCGAGACATTCCCCAGTTCCACTTCCAGGTCGGGGTGCCAACTGCCAACGCTGCTGGCCATCCAATAGCCAGGAAACCTCCTGCCCAGCCAGCCACACGGGAGGAACTGCAATACCTCAAGCACCATCTTTCAAACAAGCCGCTACAAATCCCTCGACGTTTTCTGGAAGTCGAGCCTCTCAATTCAGCATCCTGGCCAAATTCCAACTTAGGCAGTGACTTTCTGTCTTCCTAAATTCCCACCCCCACTTTAATTTCTTCTTTGTCCCAACCACTGTGCCACGGCGTGGTGTGCCTGCAGTTACGTGTCCTGCTCCAGCATAGCGTTCACCCACCAGGAGAGACACGGACACTCTTACAAACCGGATTCATCGCGTTCGGTGGATGAGAGCTGCAACGCCTTTCCTCAAGTTTTACCCTGGTTCTGCCTGATGCCACACTCTGCTCAAATAGAGGTGTGCTGTTCTCCACCGAGAAACCCGCAGGCGCAAAGGGAGCGTTTCACCTAGGTTTTCGATGGAGCGAGGAGGCACGCTAACCGTTCTGCTCTGCAAGCTCCCAGGCCGCCTCGCTCTCCAAGCCAGAGAGTCCTCAGGCATACTCTGCCAGCACAAGCCCTTTCCCTCTTTTCAGGCAAGCAGCCGCACTGGTAGCAAAGCTGGGTGGCAGAGGAGCCGGGCTGCAGCACTTTTGTGAGCACTGCCTGCCTCATTAACATTCAGCACATGGCTCAAGCAGCTTTTAGATTACTCCTTCCTGACTCTGGGACCTCGTGCGTGAGTCAGAGGCTTGCACATTTGCTTCTCCTGATCCCTGCGAGCCCCCAACACACGGCAAACTACATTTTGAAGGGTTCCCTTAATTTCTGCACGCAAACAACCTTCTTCTCATTTTTGCAAAGAAGCAGAGTCATCCTCTGCTCCCCCAAACGGCATCACGTGCACATGGACCACCACCCTCTTTTCTCACGGATGCGTTCAGATTTTGCAGTACCCTCTTGTAAGCAGGTGCATCAGACTCCCCTACGCTCACACCCCCCCTGCTCATTTCCACCCTGCTTCCCATATGGCGCCTCAGCTTCCCATGAAGCATGTATAGAAGTCAGCTCCCTTTCCCTTCTCCAGACCCATGGTAACAGGGTGCAGGCACAGCTGAAGGAGCAGAGGATCCACATGTTAAATACGTTAATGCCCTGCAACAAACTGGGCAGATATCGTTTCCCAATGCGTTTCTGCAGATCTGTCCTATGCGGCAAAGGAGTCCAAGGTCCAAACCTACGAGATCCTCATGTCGTACCTGCCCTGACATTCACCAGCCTGTCAGAGCAGCAGAGCTGTAACCTTGCTGACTCCTGACCCATAAGAAAAACGCAAGCATTAAATCCCTTATTAGAGCATCTGAAACCACCAGAGACCCACACCTGATAAGTGATCTCTCACATTTCCAGAGGGGCAGACGAGCAGGTTTCAGCTGCCCTGATCGGCACAGTGCCACGAGATATTCTCACTTGCTGTCTCAGGAGCTGAGCTAGACTTGTGCTTGGCTAGGACCCCCACCACTGACGGGGCAGCGGGAGCTCAGGAACTCTTTCACACCCACTTCTTTGAAAAGGATGAATGCACTGGTCTGACACTCTAGGGACTGAAAATCCCCATGCAGGGAAGAGGGAGATGCTCAGGCAGGCCAGAGAGCAACACACGCGGGTCATCAGGCCTGGACTGTCTCCCCGTGAGTCTCGACACAGTTGAATTACACCAAAGAACCGAACGCAAAAGGTTGTGGATACCATTCCTCTTTTCGGTCTCCCAGCCTCGGTTGGGGAAAACAAAGCTTCTCCTTTAGACTACACGCTCTGCCCCGAGCCACAGAAGCCTCTCCGCAATGCTTCCATCTTCCATGCTTCTCCTCCAAAGCCCTTCTTCCTTGTCTATTAGCATTATGCAAAATGCCCAACTGCCAATGCCAATGAGACTTCAGACAGAAATCCATCTATTTCTCCCCTCCAGTTCTTAATTAACATGTGGACTTTAATTACATTTCCCGTTTCCAAGACAAAATATGTCTCTGCCCTCCCCCTGCCTCTCCTCGAGACCATTACAAGAGCTCTAATAATCATCATCATCATCCGTCTACCCTGAGAGCGAGGTGGGGGGCACCTGCTCCATCTTCCCAAGTTACCCCATCCCACCTAGCCCCCAGTCACTCATTCCTCAGAGCGCCGCATGCCCTGGTCTCATGCCAACGGAGAGGGGTGGAAGCGCTGCTAACAGGTTGGCACAACATATTGCCAGGGCCAGATAGTGCCTGCAGGCTTTGGCTGCAGAAAAAGCTGTTACAATTCACGGGTGGACACAGAAACAAAGACAATTCAGGGAGGTATTGGGGATTCTCTTGCTTTCAAAGGTAAGGATGGGCCACCCTCCTAAGCTCTATCCTCACTATTTATGCAAGGTGCAGCAAACACTGCTAGGAAGCTTTGTGGTGACACTCAGCTAGTTCAGAGACCCATGCAGTAAAAAAAAAAAAAAAAAAGGGGAAAACTTTCTAACAAACCTCCCCATTCTCACAAATCCAGCCACTAGAAAGGCAATCACCTTGGTAAATCATAAAGCATCCTTTTCCCGGGAGGAAGTGAAAACTGAGAAATTCTTCCCTATCCAGCCAGATGGGAGCAGGCAAGAAGCTGATACAAGTTACTCAAGCGCAGACCTTGGTGCTGTCGGGTTTTCATGAAGCTCAGGCGTTTGTCCAAAGGTAACTCAAACTGCTACCACTCTTCTCACAAGTCCGGGAACCTCGCTCAGATGCAATCTGTCACGGCAGGGAGACCGAGTCCTGCACATCGACCTTGGATTTGCAAACTCAAAATCAGAATCAGCTCTCAGACCGACTGTTTTATCTGAATGTGCAAAATTCATCAGTCAGCGAGTGGCTCTGTCCACTTACAGTGGTCTGGGAAATGAGATTTTCCTTAGTTGTTACTTTACCCCTCAGACTTTCAGCGCTCCTCTAAGACAACCTCTAGCCCTCCCAGCAGCAAACAGTAAGGCAATACTGAACTGAATATCAAGCTATGCGGTGTTTGCTTTAGTTTGCAGACAGACCAAAGACAGCGAGCTGCCCACCTCTTCCATTGCCGAGTTCTGAAGAATTAGCAATACTTCGCAGAGCAGACATGACATCAGGCTCTTGGGACAGAGGCAATAACACAAGGGCAGCATCGAGGGGATGGCAACACAAAGGAGGTACGCGGAGGACTAAAAGCGTGGCCCAGACAGAGTCCGCAAGGCAAGGACTGCATGATCCAAACGTACAGCTAAGCACATCATGCATAACTTGGATAGAAAGAAGAGCTCCCAGCAGAGCTCCATGCCACGAGCAGAGACGGCATCTCGGCTGCTTGCAGAAACCTGTATCCCCCCTCACAGCCCAACGATGCAAGAAAACCAAGTAATTGCCTGAGCAAGAGAGTGTTGATAAGTGTGGCGGAAGGGAGACGATGTCCCTTTAAATGCGACTCAAGTGTTGTCAATGGATCTGCCATGGTAGAGGAGTTAATCCCCCCCCAAGCCCCTCTCAGCCACCGTGATGGGATAATTAGATGCGAGGGCTCAGCGCAGATGATGCTCCAGTTGCTTAGCAACTAATGGTTTCCATGGAAATAGCAAAGCACAGCCTTCGGAGCAGTAAGTGAGCAGTGCAGCAGGGCAGGGAAAGATGCCTTAAACTCCTGCACTGATCCTCTCCTCCAGAATCACTCGGAGGCCTTGAGGTATTAGGCGAATGAGAAGGGGGTGCCTTAAAGATACAACATCCCTGTTTCAAGCAGCAGTAAAAAGAAAAGGGTTTTTTTTTTCAGGCTCAACTTTCAGTGACATGGTCCTCCTGATCTCAGTGACTCTCCACTAGCAGAACGAGCGAGGCTGAATCACACAGGGTGGTCTTACGCAAAGGCTCATGCCCCGATACATGGCTTGTCCTGTTATAAGCAGCTGAATGCGATTCCAGCATCAGTTCTCGCACCCAGGGGCCGAGAGGTGAACGCACGCGCGTGCACACACACACACACGGAGTAACGTGTTTAGATTCTCAGTGCTGTCCCATAAGAAGCCAGGTACAGGCATCGAGCCTGGCCCTGAACCAGCAGGCAAGAGGAGGTTTCCTCTCGATTCTGCAGCTCTGCAACACATACAAAAGTGACACTGGCTATAAAACCTGAAGAGTCTTGCCAGGCTAACAGAGATCAGATTTATTAACCTTAGCCCAAGTCTGTCATCTGGTACTTCCCTCAATACGACCAATTCCTACTGCTTTATTACCGCTGCTCTCTGCACCGAGTCAGCATCCCACTGTTTCCGAGCATCGCAGCCATGACCTGCATCACTTCTCACTAAATACCGCATGTCCTGGCTGTGCATCTGCACTGCTGCAAGCCACGTTCTTGTCATCTTGTGAGCTGAGCAGGGACAAGCTCTGTTTGTATTTTGATAAGAGAGCTCTGGGACACGGCATTAGGTGGGGTTGCTGATTCAGTACTAGGTGGTCTTCACCCACCTCACACGATGCAGGGACGGCCTGCATCACTGCCAGCTTGCAAACGACAGCCTTGGGTGTTAAAGCTTTGCAATCCTCTCAAGCCCTGGTGGCACAGAAGGAGGTCTGGGAACTCACAGCACAAAGACAAGCCCTGCTCTCCTACCCTCCTCTCCATCCTGCCCTGTGCTTGCAAGAAGCGTCCCGCGCAGAGACAGCGAGCAGACTGTGCCTCGGGCACTGGCTGCAGCACGTGCACTCACTGGCTTTCCCCTTCCCACCTGGGAGGAGACTGGCAGCACATGCTCCCCTCCGCTGCGTGCTGTCTCTTCTTGGCAGAAAGCACGCAAAATGTAGAACGGGGCAGACCCCTCCTTTGGGCAGCAGCTGAGCCGGGAGGTGGCACATACTGCTGGCGAGGGGCAGCCAGGCTGGGCTCTAGGACTCCCATGTGCGTTGGTCCAAGTCACCGTCTCCGAGACGCTCTGTGGCTCCTTCCTCCCCTCACTGCATGTGTTACCTCGCCCTCCCTGCAAACCTGGGGGATGCCAGCTGTGACAGCCAGGAGGGATGAGGCATCCCGTCAGCCAGCCTGCGCCAAAGGCAAATTTAGCCACAAGCAAGGTCTCCTCCCTGGAGCCCTGTCCTGATCCACCCAGCGCTTCAGGAAGGTACCGGAGCAGAGTCGCCAAAAAAGTTGCAGAGCATTTCAGAGTCTGTCCCCTATGGCTTTCAAAGGGGGAAATCAAAGGGAAGCGCCGCGCTTTGTTCCGTGGGGGAGCAGCACGAAAGGTGAGCGGCGGCAAGCCCGGCAGAACCGGTCGCTTCAATCGTCCGCCAGCTCACCTTTGAAGTGGTTTTAAAAATCAGGGAGGAGGGGCAGAGACCCGAGTTCAGCTCTTTTACTGCAACTTCACAGAATCTGAGGATGTGGGGGGTAAGAGGCTGCCTTTCCCCCACCAGAAAAATAGCGTACCTGTTCAGAAAGAATAGAATACGGCTAATGAAAAAGGCCACGATGCTCATCAAGTACATCTGTTGTGTTCTTATGTCCTATGAACTACGAGGAGCCTATGAACAGCTACGACGGCAGCAGCATCTACCTATGGGACTGACAGAGACATACCAGGCATCCGCAGCATTAACTGGGCACCTTGACACAGCCCCCCAGTCCAGCGCTGATGGAGCAACCATCTCTCACCAGTCACAGCCTTCTCTCTGCCTTGCATTCCCTCTCGCCTTGCTCGCCCATAGTTTCCCCGCTGCCTCTCTTTAACAGAAAGGACCAGTTTTAACCCCGGTCCACGCAAATCCTGGGAGCTCTTTCCATATTATAGTCACAGCATCAGCCACTTGCAGCGGCACGGGGAACTGAAGCAATGCCAACTCAGCAGGAGTGGCACTGTGCGAGGACAAGCCAGGCACCTACCCTATGCCCCATACTAGGAAGATGGGGAAGAGTACCAATTACTTAATTGGAAATTAATCTCTGTTCTACTACAGGAAAAAAAAAAAAAAACCAACAACAAAGATTATATATAAAACCCACGGTTGATCGGCATACCGGTATCCACATGCCCAGAGTCCCCGCCAAGTCCACTGAGCTTGCTTCTATACCAACACCCTCAGCTGGGCAAAGCCAAGACGAGAGACGATACCCTCATATCCCCACAGACAAGCAGATGTCACTTTGTACAAATTCAAAGTTTTCAGGGGCTATGGAATACAAGAGTCTTTCGAGCCAGACTTGAATACCAACTCTGAGTCGGAAAGCCAAGTTATAGAGCTCCCCTATCTTTAGGGGAGAAAGTGAGCTTGGATCCAACATCTTTCAGGAACAGGAGCAAATCTAGTTTCTCTGGCTTGCTGAGAAGACCTTGCACAGCACATTCACATGAAGCCATAAGCCTGGCTGAAAACATCTACCTACACCTTACACGCACATGTGGAAACGCACATGCAAAATTCGGACACCCTGAGAAGCAACTGAGCACACTAACAGTTACGTCTCGAATCTGAAACGTCTCTTCTCTTGGTTTGCAAACAACTCTTAATCTAAAATGCCAGAAGGGAATCAGCAAGGAAAGAGAACCACGCTTCCCCTCTGACCCCAAGCCGCATCCTTACAAATCTTCCCTGTAGTTCTTGTGGTTATGAGGTGTGTGGGAGTAGACAAGACCGGTTTTCGGTAAATCTATCTCATCAATTGGCCTCTGAGCAGGTAACACTCACCTGAAAAGAGATGGCTTTGAAGAATCCAGACGTCCCGAGCTGAGACACCTCCAGCTTGTCACCTTTCTACATTTTCAGCTCCGTTCATGATGCAGATAGAGATGCTGGCTACTTTGGCCTCTGCACGTGTCAGCAGGTTCTCTTCTAACTTCTGTTTCACTTTCCGAAGCTAGATGGGGACCAAAAAATGAGATAGCCTTAGGATACAAGAACAAGCTTCTGGTTAAACCATCGGCGCAAGGAATCAGCAGTCTCAGATTTTATTTGCCACAAATCGGCTCTATCAGTTCGATCAAGATCCCTCTCCCCTGGGAAAGCAGGGCTAGCAAGACAGAGCTCAGGGATTACGATGCTTTCATCCAGAACGCACAGCGTACACACCGATGGCGCTGGGAGCCAGCAACTGAACAGCCAAAAGCAAATTTAAGGCCTTTTAGCCTTTTCCTAAACTTAAGGGAAAGGTCCACGGTTGCAACCGTATATATTTCAAACATTCTTAGGCTTTAAGCTGGAAACCAACACGTCTGTTCCCAGTTTTGCTAGCTTCCTTGCACGGACTGGGCAGACCACAGGGCTCACTTCCCTACTTTATCTGTTTGCGTTACAGCAGCGCCTCAAATCTCTACCAGTAAGAAGTAAACGTTATCACATGGGGGAATGCTTTCCACCCCTGCAGCAGAGGCATGAAATCTTAGCGAGCTCTTTTCGCATTTTTTGGAGGGGAGGGTCTAAGCACAACTGTTCAGGGCTTCTCTGGGTGGAGCACTGTATTAGGTTATACCCTATCCCTCCCCTTCCCTTGTGTCACTTACCAGTTCCAGAGACCAGTACAGCCTTCTCTGAAGACACAGAAACCTGGGGGAAGACGGGAGAAAGGAATCTCTAATCAGCTGCAGCCAGCTGCTGCTAGCAGCCCTGGAAGGTCTGCAGCTGTTTCTCATCTCCTTTATTGCTCTGTAGTAGCTTTTGCTGGATGGCCCCCACCTAACTCCAGGGGCACCGGCTCTGAACCAGCCACAGGTGAATCCAGTTGCTCCCTGCAAAATGCCATCTCACACGGCCTCTTGTGGCCAAGCCACACATGCTGGTTATCCTCTGCCAGGCTGCTTTTCCCAGGGCAGCTCCCGGAAAGCGGCACCGAGAACGCTGTCCTTCCCACGGACAAGTCCATCCCCAAATATTCTGTCGTTTATTCACATCGGTGCCTTGCACGTTGCCCCGCTTGCTTTTCAAAAGCCACGCCTGGCTGAAGAGCGAGCGGGTCAAGATACTTCATCTGGACGCAAGGTCTAGCTATCGCAGGACTTCTTTACCCACTCCCCCCCCCCCAATACGTTGTGCTAAGATTATTAACATAACTGCATCCAGCCTAGCACTCTTGTGCGAGTTTACTGCTGAAGTACCAAAGGTGACCTGGGTAGGTGAGGCATCAATTGAGGGCACATGTGGATAATCACAGGCTTAATGAATCACTATGCCTCAGCTGATGCATACACCACTGTGAGAGTTTCACTCCAGGTAGAAAGGGGAAAGCAACTTTGTGGTGCGACAGGTTGAGCGATATGTGGTAAATTATTAAACTGTAGTAGCTGGATTGCTTGCAGCACATCCCAAGTCAAATACCAGGCTCCGGTTTCAGGAAGGGGAAAGGGTTTCGATTGAGGTGCGCTCAGACTTTTTTGAGGAAAGCAGCCAACCGAGCAGGTCCTGCTCACATCTGAGGAATCTGACAGGGAGCACGTTGTCTCTGGTAACAACTGAACTTTGTCACACAAGGGTGGAAAAAGCTATATGACTGTAGCCTTTTGCATCTAGCAAAAGCAAAGCCATACTGACTTGACATTGGTGGAATGCTGAACAAGAACTAAGCAAACCTTAACACAGTACAAACCACCATGCCTGCTTTCATTGAAGAGGCAAAACTGAGCGTGCCAGATCCTTCTCTGCCCTTTGAAGGTTATCTTTGGAAGAAAAGCTTGGTTTGGCGTTTGACTTATTTTTCAACAGCCAATCTCAAAAGATGGAATCACGCAAAGGCTGAGAATAGTGACAGCAAACAGTGCAGGAACATTTGGCTCAAAGCACTGCAGAGCCAGCCTGCGGTGGGGAAGAACACCTTACCCTTTTCCTTCATCACGCAGAAAAAACCCATACAGCTTGAAGCCAAACCTTTGGTGCCAGCATCATGGAATTCACTTTTAAGCCGAGATTCTCCCAACATCATGACACTAACGTTATGGCGGAATCTTTTCCAGCAATTGCCAGAAACAGCCTCTTTCTGTCCATCTCCCTGCTACGAACTGGCAGCAAGTCCCTGATGTACTCCTCCGCAATGAGCATAACCTGTATCCTCCTACGAAACGGTCAACATACTCAGAGAGTCTGAAATCTAATTGTCTGCTGGTACTAAGCTGAGGCTTGGAATTTGATTTGTAGCTACTCCGTTT
>NW_009621587.1:0-41752 GCF_000690535.1 Cariama cristata
TACGGTTGGCTTTCTGGGATGCCAGTGCACATGGCCAGGTCATGTTGGGCTTCTTGTCAACCAACACCCCCAAGTCCTTCTCCTCAGGGCTGCTCTCGATCCATACTCCACTCAGCCTGTATTTGTGTTGAGATTGCCCTGACCTATGTGCAGTTAGAGATGAAATCTTTGTTGACACAGCAGTTATAAAAATCTAGTCACTTAAGGACACTCTAGCTGCAACACTGTCAACCAGGATGTCTGTAGCAGGGACTTACAGAACTGAGAAATCACTGTCAGAACAAATTCTAGAGGTAAAGGTCAACATGGAAGTCAGTTTTAGGATGAGAAATTGAGTCAGATTAAATACGTGGGTAAGATGCACTGTTTACAGCAATTTATTATCCTCTTAGTGTCAAAAAGAAGAGCTTGGCCAAACCCCCTAACATTTGAGAAAAAGAACACAAAATGTTTGAAGTAAGTTATATTGATGAAAACCAAAACTAATAAAATGAGGGTTTCGTGTTCCATGAAGCAAGATTTTAGTGTTGGACCTTACCCTGAGAAAAGAGATTGAGCTATCTTGTCCACATATAGGTTCTTGATATATGATCTGGAGCTAATCATCAGTCTAAGTTGCTTAATCCACTGACAACTGGTAGAAAAAAGGCAGGAAAAAAGAATCCTGAATTGGGAGACCTTAATTTCTCATATAACCTGATAATTAATGGGGACTTACTAGCTGTAGACAGCTGACTCAACTTTGATATGCAGGTTAAGATGAGCAAAAAAATACAAGAGTTCTGTAAACTTTTTGTTGCACACTGAATCAGCAAGGAAGCAGTGATAAGTGAAGAAGATGAAAACTAATGCCCAAGAATGTTATAGATACAGC
Organism: Cariama cristata; assembly: GCF_000690535.1. NCBI lineage: Eukaryota > Metazoa > Chordata > Aves > Cariamiformes > Cariamidae > Cariama > Cariama cristata. The sequence continues at coordinate 875 of NW_009621587.1, forward strand.
TGTTAAGTCCAATATGGAAGAGGGGATTCTGAAGCCACTTACATTGTGACAAGGAAAAGCGATGCATTTAATTTGTGAAAGAAAAGAAGTAGGCATTAATCCAAATATTAAGATAAGCAGTTCAGTGAACTGAAAATTCAGCAATTCAGTTGATATTTTAAAGAGGATTCCACAAGAAACAGGATCATTGCAAGTACAAGTTCTGCTCAGTTAGCAGAGCTTAATAAGTTTCTTTCATACTGTAAACCAGCCCCCCTGCCAAACCCAAACCAAACCAAACAACAACAAAAAAAGAGAAGGGAAGCCAAAGAGCAACCTTGGTGCTTGCAGAATAAGTTTCAGAGCTCTTCTTTTGATCAAAAAGGTTAAAGAGCAATAAAGGCAATTTTGTTTTTGAATATGTAAAATACTGCTGGCACTGGTTCAAATATATGGAATTTGCACAGTTATACTGCAAAAAGAAGAGATTAAGGCATCACAAACTGTATCATCCATTTGCAGCCAACGCAAAGAATGATTGAAGAAGTTTTGCTTGCCCAAAAATTAAAAAACACTTTTCATGTTGGATTTTTTTAACTTTTCCATAAGAAATCTGGATAGTTGAAACAGCTGTAGAGAAAGTAAAAATTGCCCCTGAGTTTTGGCTAATTATTTGAATCAAACAAGTGCTTAGGAAAAAGCAAGTACATTCTAATCAAAGCAGAAGGTGGTATTTTCACTGGTCATTTACACTGCCTGTAACCAACAACGGATTCACCTACAGATTCAGATGTTATAAATGTGGATATCTACACTGCAGGTTTCTACATGTAACCACATATAGTCAGTGAAATAGCTTTGTCAGCTACAATGAGCGGGATTCAGTTACCTAAAAATACATACCCAGTGATGTTTCAAATGCCCTCTTTAAATGGTATCTGCATGGAGCTCAGACACCTTGCAAATGCAGAACCTAGAGGAGATTCTTGTCTTTCTGCAGGGACAGCTGGAGCCTGGATAACCTATAGCATCTAAGAAGGCAGTAAACAAACACTCAAGTTCAGGCTTTGAGTTGAGGGTGAGTAGAGCTCTATGTCCCTAGGGTTCAATTCATTTTACTCCATATAGGTGTCTTGTGCCATCTGAAATGCCTGGCCCCTTGCTACCACAACAGAAATTCATGGGTAGGTCACACATCCCACAGCATATCTACCACACCTGGGTAGATGTTTTGGATATCCTAGGACACCTTTGGATATCCTAAGGCGTCTAAAAAACGCAGATGCTTTTCCAGTAACTTGCGTCAAAACAGTACACAGTGCACAAATTAACAGCAAACAAATAATCACATAAATTATTATAGCTTCTCAGAAGCTAAGGTAAACATGGCCTTTATCTTAAACTTTTATTTCCTCCAATATATTCTTAAACATATTCTTAATTCTATTATCTCGGTAATGCTGAGCATCTCTGCTAATCTAAATACACACCCACCGACCTTTCAGAATTAATAAAATAATACATTGGTCAGTTTCTTGGTATCAGTAGAAAGACATCTCTTTAAAAAAAAAAAGAAAAAAAAAAAAAAAAGGAGTTTCCAAGTCCCTTGTAGACTCTGCTTCTGCTTTTATGTGATCAAATGCTAAATTAGAAAAAACATTTCAAACTCTAATTGTTAGTGCAATTTATAGATAAATCTAGCCCTTGCATAAAAAAGTACAGTTTTGGACTCATAGTCAAAATACTTCAATTATTCATTTTAATTCCATTTTGTAGCTGAAAGTGAGGCACAGAGGTAGCAATTAAAAGACTCAAACATACATAACCAAAAATAAAATTGACTAGTTAGTTTCTTTTCCTTGTCATAAATAAGTGAATCACAAATTACATTAATACTGAAAAAAATGAATAAGGCTTCTGAAATTAAGTTTGGATAATCTGAAGTGCTTATTATACTGCTGCTTTTTTATGTTAGATTTTGTAAAATCTAATAATGAGAGATATTTTAATGGATGTTTGGGGAAACAGATTAACATAATCCTGTTTTGCTGTTTTTAAATAAATACTCAAAGCACACCTAAAGCTTAGATGTTTAAAGTTATAAAATTTACAATTGAAGGCTGCCTTTTTAAAATCCTGCAAATAAAAATTTGCTGTCATATTAATTTATACCTGTCACACAGAAGAATTTTGTTTGTAACTTACCCAAGCTTCCCAGTTATAAAAGATTAATGGCTGCCTCATGTGGTGTGTACAATATAGTTCCCAAATGTGAACAGCTAAAACCCCACTTCTGTATGTTCAAAATCATACTGCAAATAGAGTAAAACTAGTGGAAATTACTGATTTAATTAATGGAATAAAAATACATAATTTTTGTAGTGACTTTAAGTCAGTCTTGTCTATGATTAAGACTACTTAATTACCTATATTGAATATTTCTGCATCCCAGGTGCATTATTAATGTGCTAAAAGCATGCTCAGACTAAGTGTGAATAGTAACACTGACCTTGCTTTCTAAGGTTATGTCTAAATAGTGGTAGTTAGACAGTGTCTCAGTGGCATACAATAGAGTATGCTCTGCAACTATAACCTGAATATAAGTTTTTCTCCTTGCCTCCCAAACCCTGACTCGATGACAGTACTTGATAATGAAAGGGCTTCATTGTGTCCCCAAATTGTTCTGTCTAGGTGATGGAGAGGGGAGAGGAGTAGTGTGAGGGGAAGTCAGGGGATGCCATGGAATTCACCTCCTTTGCGATTCAAATACTGAGACAGTGAAGCATCAATTCTGCTGCTCACACAGAGACTTCTGAAATGACTTAGCGTGTCTCAGACACCTGCATGTGGCTGGCAGATACGCCATGGGACCTACTGGTGTCATAGAGGAGCAACAGCTGGAGGCCATGCAGGATAGACTTTGCCATCTCAGATGACACTAAATCGATACCTGCGGTCAAGCAAATTGAGCCCCTTGTCGGCATACCAATAGTGTCTAGGGAGCCAGCTGATCAAATGTCAATGTCTGGTTTTATAGTGACACAAATAGCTCTGTAGACTCTATTGATTGTACTTGCTGAGTCTTCATTGACTGTAATGATAGTTTAGATTCCTAGCTTTGAGATAAACACATGCCTGTGACACGTGCTTTTTTAGCTAGATCTGAAATCTTGCATAAGTGAATTTCCTGATGTGGATGATGGAGTGAAGAAGAATATTGCTCTAGCCACGGAAGGCATTGGCTTCTCCTGTCAGTCTCCATCCTTTGGTCCATGCTGTACCACAAGCAGCGCTTCTTTTTAAAACAGAGTTTTAGAAATTCTCAGTGGCATCCAAAATCTTTTAGATTAAGTTGAGTATCTTGAAAAATTCTCATTTCCGACCTGGGAATGTGGATGGTTCTGTGACAAGAAACAGGGAGATGCAGGTTAAATAGTTCCTTTCATCTCCTCCTTCCTCTCACTTTGCCTAGGAAACAAATAGAAATTTGTTTTGTATTAGCTTTCAGCTAAGGCTTTTTGGTTTTTTGGTTGGTTGGTTTTTTAAATGGTGTAGTGACCTAAGCAATAATTTATTCAACCACCACCCCAAACAGAACTGAAGCATTAAATTCATCCTAAGAAGCTGCGAAAAGGTGAGTTATTAGGCCAGTAGCCTTAAAACACATTCTTATGTATTACTGCTACAAGTGATCTGTAAGTGAAAAATGAAATGCAGTCATTTCACTAGCTAAGGTTGTTTTATTCATTGCTAATAGGAAGAAACCCCCCAAATCATGCCCTGATGTGTCTTGGTTTCAGTAATATTAAAGAAACAATTAATTTAAGCCAGTGTCTCACTTTTATGTTGCATAATTATTGCAAAAAAATATAGATATTCTCAGCAAGTAGGCAATACCCACAGACCAGGTGACTATGCCTTTGCAAGCGATAGCCCTGGAAAATGTTTAGTGGTCTTAGATTACAATAAATGCAGGCAGGTTTGATGCCATCCTTGAAAGAATAAACAAAAGTGTGTACAGTAGAGACAGGAAACAGTATTTTTCATTTAAATGTGTCGTTAAGGAGACCAATACTACAATGCAGAGCTGAAATCAACATTTGAAAGGGGTGTGGAAAAGTACAGAAGAATACAGAGAAAGTTACTATGTTTAGAAAAGATAACCCTTAGTTAGAACCTATTATTGAAACACATTGAGCCTGTTATTTAAAGCAAGGAAATATGAGGATGATTTGGGAATTCTTTTCCTGGTTTATAATAATTTTCAGAAGGAAAACCTGGAAATTCAGCTTTAGTCTGGAATTTATGAAAAATAATGATAAGAGAAAGGAGCCAAACACATTTGAGGGGAAAATAGTGTTTACTAGTAAAGGTGGATGACCAATACAATGAAGTGAAGAGTAATTCTTCATACTATGAGATCTGGAAGTCATGAGTAAATGCCTTCCTGCATTGTATACTTCAGTCACACCAAAGTTAGTGAGTCTGTTTCAAGCTCAAGAGGTTAAATCTTAAAAGCCTAGTTAAATAATTTTTTTAACTATAAACCTATGCATTATGATGCTATAAGTATTGGTTGCCAAAACTGCAGAAATGACAGTGTGAAATAACTTCTCCAAAGAGATACTCTATCTTGATTTTACTGGGGTTTCCTTTCCTTGCACTTTAGTTATCTCATCAGTGTTGCCTCGTTATCCAAGAACCTTCCTTGTCCTATTGATAAATCATTCAGATTTCTTAACTTTTAAGTGGTATAGTTAATGTTGAGGTCAGTGATCCCTGCGTTGGAGCTCAGCCACGTAGCTTTCCACATTTAGTGCAGGAACCAAAAATGTAGGGTGTGAAAGGTTAAGCTAAAAGCCTAGGCAGAGGGGATCAGTAAGAGAGATATCTGAGCTCTAAGTCAGTGTTATTTTTTTCCAAAATATTTTTACAACCCTTTTCTTGTTTTGAAAACTGTTTATCATACTTAATTTAAAACATAAACCACCTTTTCCCCCACTCCCACCACCCTCAAGAGAGCAGATCACAGCACTTTAGAAAATGGAGTTAGCATCGGCAGTACCTCTGAAAATTTTTTAGCAATTCTCTTTCTGGCAGTTTCAAAGTTCAGTATTGTTTTGCCTATAATTACCATAATATGTAAATCTATAAGGTCTATCTTTTCCACTTTCTGTTTCAAGTAATCTTTTTTAAACTAATTAGGGTCTTTCCCCACCTCCTTACCTCTTGGCTACTTTATTTGTAATGTTTCACCTACTTTCTTTACAGATTTCCTTGGAAAAAAGTACTTCTCTCAAACACCACTATTAACAAAACACACCCTTCTAATATTCACTTCTTTCTGGCATTACGATTTTGTCACCTATTTACAGTTTCTCTTCTATGTAATACATGTGCTTGCACTGAATACTCAGATAGATGGGCCAGAATGAGTGACTTTCAAAACTACTGGCCTCTCAACTTCTTGCAAGTCTGCAAAATGCACAACAATTCTGACTTTAAAATCTTTGGAAAAGTAGAAGCTGAAAAAAATAACAAGAACACACTGATAAAAATACTTAACGTTGCAAAAATAATTTAAAGTAGGTGGAGCTGTGTTTGCCCCAGGAGGCACTGAAAACCTATGAAACCACAAATCTTAGAAACAGCTATGAAAAATCCAAGGAGCAGGCAACTTTACAAGACGCCACCTGTATATTCAGCAAGCATGAAAGATTCAATTTGATCAGATCAAAAAGCACAATGAGAGTGACACATGGGGGATGCCCCTGGGAATTCACTCTATTTGGCTACATGGCAACAGAGTTTTCATTAAAGTTATAGTTTCCACACCTAAATGCACACTACAACAAAACCAGTAACTGAGCTCTGACACATAGCTAGAAGTTTCATTTTGCTAAACTTGTAACATTGAACTGTTTCATTTTTCTAAAGGTTCTTCTGCTTTTTGGAAAAAACTAAGGAAGGAGGTAAATAAAAGAGAGGGAAACTCCAGGTTTATGATGTCTGTCACCTTTTGAAAGACCTTGTAAAGTTTTTTTGGTAATTTCTCGTTCATCTGGTGTATCAACTGATTGGTTATAATACAACTGAAGTGTAAAGACCTTTGCAATTATAAATTAAATTATTTTTCTTTTTTCCTTGAACATGCTATTTTTTTTCTACTTTGTTTTTTTTAAAAAAAAATTTCTGGGAGAAGAAAGAAAGAATTCTTAAGGAAATCTTTCTTTTTCTGTCACAGCTATCAAGTTACTTTCCACATACAAAGATGAAGAACAGTTTCATGTCCCCTTTTCTATCATATAAAAGGCAAAATCTTCCATATTTTCATTGCTTAATCAAGTCTAGCTTACAGTTAACTAGCTACAACAGAACCCCAGAAGAATAGAATCTATAGTACTGATAGGTTAAATTTTCTAGGCAATTGATATTCTTAGAGCTAAGACATTTATCAGCAACGAAAATTCTGCCCTTTTTTGCCTCTTCTTTATCATTTTAGTCATGATTGACTTTACCTAATTTTTTAATGTTGTTTTATTGATCCATAATTTTGAGTATCCTCTGGGCACCACAGAGTAAATGCATGCCCAAAGAGTCAAACTAAAAGGAACACACCACTTCCCTGTGCTATTACTACATATATTTTACGCATTCATGCTGTCCTAACTATGTATATAGTTAGCTTAATCAGGTGGTTTCAGCCTGCAGTACATAAACACAATGAGAGGGATCATAAATTATTAAAATCAATGCATCTCAATACTCTATACAAGCAATACATTTTTGTTCCTTTTTTATTAAATTACTGGAAAACAGTTAAATTTCTTATGCTATACACCATATTTAATGGAAATAGTCTTGTTGATTTCACTAAGATCTAGACCAGGGCCATTGGGAATATGTGAACATGAGTGCTGTGTTTGTGTAATATGTATTCTGAACCTAATAGAAAGTTTTATTTTCTATTATACCATCTGTCAGCTCTTATTTATCCATGCAAGTATTACAGGGAAATTATTCCCTTCCATGTTATAACCATGGGGAATTTCTAGCTGTAAAATAAGTAGGGTTTTTTTTTTTGAGTAAATTGAAACAGAATATCATAGTGCTTTATTTAAATTATAGTGATTTAATAAACATCCCTTGGTGATCCAGCGCAAAATACGTATCTGAAAGTTTCCCTTCTTACTCACTGTGATGCAATATAAAAACAAAAGTAAACACAGTAATTGCTTTTGACTGAAGTACTTTCATTTTTTGTACCTTATCTGATAGGGTGACTTGTGGCACCCCTTAGAGGAGATTTCAGCTTTATTATGGCATACAGATGAACCATATCATAAAACTCAATATGCCTATCCTGGGTCAGACCAAAAGGTCTGTGAAGTCCCGTATTCCATCTCCAATATTAGCTAAAACAAATAAAACAAATGCCTAAGAAGAGCAAGAAAAAAGAAAATACATTTTCTTAATACACATTCAACTGTGGTGTCATTTTTACATATTCAGCAATCATTGGATTCCATTAACTGGTCACGTTTTCCCTCTAAATCCATGTAACTTTCAGCATTCATAGCACCATGTATCAAGTAGCTCTACAGTTCTATGCTTCATTCCACAAAGTCCTCCTTTTACTGGTTATGAAACTGGCTCCAGCTAACTTCATTTGATGTTCTTACGTCTTGCTTTGGGAGAGATGATGAATAATCAGTTTCAAGCCACTATGTCTACACCGGTTATTTTTTAAATCTCTGTCTTATCACCTCCCGTGACAGTATCTCTTTTCCTATTTGAAAATGCCTGCTTAAGTAATTGCTCATAGTACAGAAGTCTTTGTATACTTTTGTATACTTTTGATCATGCCACTACCCCCTCCAAATATCTTCTGATTCTTTTTCTGGTTTTTGTTTGTTTGTTTGTTTGTTTGAGTAGGAGTGACCAAAACTGCACACAGGACTAAGTATGTGTGTGACTCATGAATTTTGAAGTGGTGAACGGTGTTCTCTAAGGCTCTTTGTGTCTTTTTTTCTTTTTTTATCCTTTCCTAATAATTTCTAGCATTTGGTATGTATTTTTGATTTGTACTACTTACTGATTTGATATTCTGATGGAACTAGATGTCATGAGCCTAATATCCAAATTGATAACAGTCGTATCAAACCTAATGTCCTACATATTAAGTTAGAATTCTTTTTTTCACTATATGAACCAATTTACATTTGTCTACGTTAAATTCCACCAGTTATTTTATTGGCAAACCACTCATAAGATACTTCTGCAGGTCATCATAGTTGAGCCTTGACCTCATTACTCTGAGTTACTTTATAACATGAGCAATCCTTCATCCTTCACTGCCCATACTCTTTTCAAGGTATGTATTCATGAAGACATTGAAAAACATAACCTTAATTTTGGTTGGCAGGGTCCTCCAGAGGTCAACTCATTCAACTGCCTGCTCAAAGCAGGTTTAATTAGACCGGGTTGCTCAGGGTAACTTCCAATAGAGTCTTGAATACCTACAAAGACGGAGATACCACAATCTCTCCAGGAAATCTGTGCCAGTATTTAACCACATTTACAGCAATTTTTTTTTTTCTTTGGATCTAATCAAAACTTCATATGTTTCTACTTCTGTCCATAGCCTATTGATCTATCACCATGCATCTCCAAGAAGAGTCCAGTTCCATTACTTCTCTATCCTCTGATCAGGTGGTTGTAAACAACAGTAAGGTCTTCCCTGAACCTTCTTCTCTCTAAGCTGAAGTCTCCTCTGGAATGTCATGCGATCCATGTTGGTGGCACTCTGCTGAGCCAGTACACCCATGTCCTTCTTGTTCTGGGAAGTCCAAAACTGGGCGCAGCACTCTAGATGCAGTCTTACAAGTGAAAAATAAGTGTGAAATATTAATTTCCTGAACCTACTGACACTCTCACTAATACAGCCCAGGATTCATTCGGCCTTCTTTGTTGCAAGGGTGCAGTGTTGACTCATGTTCGTCTTGTCCACCAGGACCCCCGGGTCCTTTTCTGCAAAGCTACCTCCTAGAGTCTGCCACAAGCCTGCACTGTTACATGAGGTTACTCCATTCCATTTGCAAGTACTTGCACTTGCTCTTGTTGAGCTCCATGAGGCTCCCATCAACCCATTTCTCCAGCCTATTGAGACATTTTTGAATAGCATCTCTGCCCTCCAACATATTGATTGCTGTCCACAGTTTGGTGTCAGCAATTTTCCTGAAAGTGCCCTCTATTCTGTCATCCAGGTCATTAATAAAGACATTAAGCAGTAATGGTCCCAGTATTAAGCCCTGAAGGACCCCCCTGGTTACTGACCACCAGCTGGACTTTGCAGCACAGGTCACAATTCTTTGAGCCTGGCAGTCCAGCCAATTTTCTGCCCACTTGTCCACTTATCCAGCCTGTATCTCACTCATTTGATGATAAGGAGGCTATAGGAGACTGTGTTGAAAATCTTTCTAACCTTAAGATATAAAATATCTACTGTACTCCCCTTGTCTGTAGTGGCAGTCACCTTGTCATAAAAAGCACTGAGGTTAGTCAGGCACGATTTGCTCTCGATAAACCTGTGCTGGCTGCTCCCAATCACCATGTCTTTAACAGGTTTCAAAATGATTTTTCAGAGGATTTGGTCTGTAAGTTTCTCAGGGACTGTGGTAAAGCTTATGCAATTCCCTAGATCCCCCTTCTTGCCCTTCTTGAAGATGAGCGTGACATCTTTTCTTCTCTTCAGAGACTTCCATCAAGATCCCTCAAACGTGACAGAGTGCAGCCTTGTAATGGCATCAGCCCCTTCAACAGCCTCAGGTGCACCCTGTTTGATCCCATGGACTTCTGTACATCCAAGCAGGTTAAGCAATCCCTTCCTTATTTTTCTTCCTGTACTGTGGGTACAGTACTTCATTTCCACAGGCTCAGGGACCTGGGATACCCAAGAATAAATTCTTACCAGTGAAAACTGAGGCAAAAAAATGCATTCGGTATCTGAGCCTTTACCTGTAACTTGTTACTAGCTCCCATGCTGTCCTGAATGATAGGAGGCTAAAGAAGAGTGGGACCTTTTCCTACCAATGTATTTATAGAAATCTTTTCTACTGCCCTCCACCTCTCTTGCTAGTTTGAGCTACAGCTGAGCTTTGGCTTTGGTGACTCCATTCCTACATTGCAGAAAATGTACCTGCATTCCTCCCAAGCAGCCTATTCCTACTTCCACCTTCTTTTTGTGTTTGAGCTCAGTCAGGAATTCCCTGTTGATCCATTCTGGTCCTCTTCATGCTTACTCAACTTTGTACACATTAAAATGGACAGTTCTTGTGCTCTGAAGAGGTTGTCCTTGAAGATTAGGCAGCTCTACTGGGCCTTTTGACTTCTGGCACACTTTGCCATAGGATTCTGCGGGGCTAAAATCTGCTCTTCTGATATCCAGGGTTGTAATCAGGACAAGAGGACATAGTCTCAAGCTATGCCAGGGCAGGTTCAGGCTAGACATTAGAAGGTGTTTCTTCATGGAGAGGGTCATTAGGCATTGGAATGGGCTGCCCAGGGAGGTGGTGGAGTCACCATCCTTGGAAGTGTTTAAAAAAAGACTGGACATGGCACTTAGGGCTATGGTCTAGTTGACATGGTGGTGTTAGGGCAAAGGTTGGACTCGATGATCCCAGTGGTCTCTTCCAACCTAATCGATTCTGTGGTTCTGTGAATTCTGCTGTTTTGTCTCTCACTCCTCTCAGGATATTAAACTCCAAAGTCTCATGGTTGTTGCAGCCTAGGTTGCCCTTTCACCTTCACGTCTTCGATCAATTTTTCCTTGTTTGTGGTTAGCGAGTCCAACCAACCATTTCCCCTGGTCAGTTCATTGATTTCCTGCATCAATAAATTGTCTTCAATACATTCCAAAAGCTTCATGGATTGCTTGCACGCTGTCATATTGCCCCTCCAGCAGATATCATGGTAGTTAAAAGTCACCCACGAGTATTAAGGCCTTTGACTGTGAGGCTTTCTGCAGCTATCCAAAGCAGACTTCATCTGCCTCCTCTTCTTGATCAGGATGGCTGTTGCAGGTATTTACTACAACATCATCTGTGCTGGTCTGTTCTTGAAGCCTCACCCACCCCTTATTAACTGCTTCATCCCAAAGGAAAGCTACATGCATTCAAGTCACTCCTACGTATAAAGTACAACCCCCCCTGCCCCCCAATACCTACTCACCCTATCTTTCATAAGGATTTGATACCCTACCATTGCAGTACTCCAGTCATGAGTTTTCCTACCATGTCTCTGTAGTTCCACTGAAGTGATAACTCTGCAGTTGTACATGAACTTCTGGTTCCTTATGTATTTCCTGTGTTACCTGCATTGTTGTACAGGCAATTGAGATGGGCCAAACTGTGCTGCTTTTACAGGAAAACTGTCACATTGCCCCCCCCCTGCCCGCGCCCCATCTGTGCTGCACCATATGCTCTCACTTATCTTCAGGTTATGGTAAGCCTTCCCTGGTCCAACTAGTTTAAAGCCTTCCTCAGTAGGTTGCCAAGTGTAGTTTGTTTAGAACAGAACAGAATGGAATGGGATAGAATGGAATTAATAGAAAAGAATAGTTCCAGTTGGAAAAGACCTACAACGATCATCTAGTCCAACTGTCTGACTAATTCAGGGCTGACCAAAAGTTAAAGCGTGTTGTTAAGGGCATTGTCCAAGTGCCTCTTAAACACTGACAGGCTTGGGGCATCGACCACCTCTCTAGGAAGCTTGTTTCAGTGACTGACCACCTTCTTGATAAAGAAATGCTTCCTAATGTCCAGTCTGAACCTCAGCTTTGAACCATTCTCACGCATCCTGTCACTGGATCCCAGGGAGAAGAGCTCAGCACCTCCCTCCCCACCTCCCCTCCTCAGGAAGCTGTAGAGGGCAACGAGGTGGCCCCTCAGCCTTCTTTTCTCCAAGCTGGAGAAGCCCAAATCCTTAGCCACTCCCCACAGGACATTACTTCAAGTTGTTTCACTGGCCTTGTTGCCCTCCCCTGGATACATTCAAGCACCTTCCCTTCCTTCTTAAACGGTGGGGCCCAGAGCTGCACACAGAACTCAAGGTGAGGCCACACCAACACTGAATACAGCGAGATCATCACCTCTTTTGACCGACTGGTTGTGGGGTGTTTGATGCACCCCAGGATGGGGTTTGCCCTCTGGGCTTTCTTTCTTTCAGATCTAACCCATCCCTGCTCAGTAACCCTTCTTCCCTTGTGGGAACCAAAGAAGATCCTTAGGTAAATACTATCCGGTGCTGGCAGTTTATAACTATGCCCGGAAAGTACCTCTTTTTCTCCAAAGCCAAGTTTGATGTCTAGCTGAGACATGAACAGATGATCCATCCTAGTATTTTTAACACATTTTCCAATCTAATGTAAATGTAAAATATTGCTACATACAGACTACAGTTTCAGCTGTGTAGTTACTTTTGCATTTTCAAAGTTCTCTAGAAATTAACATAGATGCACAATTTAATGAATGTAACTTAAAGACAAATGACATATTTCAACTCTAATATGTGCACAATCTCTAGGACTTTGTAGAGATCACCCTTTACCATTTAGTATAGTAAAAATATTGCAATTCAGAACTAGACCTCAAAATACACACAGAATTTATATGTGTTTGAGTAAAAGAGGTGAAATAAAGGTGGAGGTCTTTTTGCCTTTTTTTTTTTTTTAGACCTCAAGTTTATATGTGTTTGAGACCAGAATTTATATGTGTTTGAGTAAAAGAGGTGAAATAAAGGTGGAGGTCTTTTTGCCTTTTTTTTTTTTTTTTTTTTTTAAGGTATCTGATGTGTAACTAAAGCTTGTGATTATTTATTTATTGATTTTTACAGCAATATTCTTCAGTTATAAAAAGATCTATAATATGTCAGCACTAACAATCTGTATTAAAATAACACAGCACAAACACATTGAATAAGGAAAAGAACAGCTGATAAGCTATCATAAAACAGCAAGTTTAAACTGAATTCTGGAGAAACACATTCTAGCTTATGTTTTGCTATCCAGGTAATACCTTCTATCTAATACAGAGCAGCTGATTCTGGCATAGACAGAAAAAGTGTCTGTTGTTGACATTTTAGGGACTGTAAGAATGGAGGGAAAAAAAAATGTCAGAAAAGTAGCAGAAACCCCACTGGTGAACAGTACAGATAGAACATTGTGCTCTCTAATTTGATTCTCTTTCTAATACTCGGGTGTTTGCTGTCATGGAAACATTTGCAACAACCCCATTTTAAATAACCAAAGAAGAACTATTAAAGAAGGACATCAAAACAATATTTGGATGCTCCTATAATCATGTGACTCTATAAAGCTTGAATCAGATCAGTTTGTGATAATTTGTAGTTGCCCAGTACCCTAATAAGAGTTGTATTTTATTAAATAAGCTTTATTACTGGCCATATATAAGGGAGGAGAACTCAAAATGAGTCTTAATTTCCTCTCCTTTGTACTCATATGGGAATCAAGATGCGTGATATAAACCTTCTATTTATGATGAGTAAATATCTTGCATTATGCGTGCTATCTAATGCCTTTACTTACGAGTAAGATCACAAGGGAAGAGGAATGGAAAAGAAAATGACTAGGAGGAAATTGGTCTGTATTTTATGTGGGTGTAACAAGCAGTAGTATAGTCTTTACCATTAAATAAATTAGCATTTGAAACAAGAAAATCATGGTTAGTTTTAAGTCATTGAAACAGTAGATTCAGAAATGACTGCTGTACAACTCCTCCCTTGAGTATGTTAATCAGTAAGAAACAAGAGTCATGCTTGTTCTAGTAAATTTGTACGTGTATGTTAATGTGTGGAGGATGAGCTTCAGCTGCAGAAGTGCAAAGTACCTTCCCTCCCACCCCAAATACTTACTACTGATCCTTACAGCATTGTTGGGAGAAACATATATTTAAAGCCATAGTTGAAAAGAAAAGTGACTCCACATTTTCTAAAGGTTGGAGGACTTCTTCAACCACTTAATTTCTGGATTTAGGGTGAAAATAGGCAACAGAGTTTCATACAAGCAAACATCCTGTGCTACCAATTTGCTCTGGATTAAAGTAATGTTTTCTTTTGTTTTGTGAAATGAAAGGTTTAACCAAAATCCAGCTAAGGGCTTTGGGTTGACATTTTCAAGTAGGAAAAGAATGCCTTCTGGAAGCCTTGGGGAATATGCCTTTGTTCAAAGACAGGACTGAAGATGAGCAAGAGGTCAGGGTGATTAAGCCAGAGGGTTTCAAGATAAGAAATTATGTTCTTTGGTGTTGAAAGTATAAAACAGGAATCCTATATTATAGAGGTGTCTTCTTGGCCATGTCATGGACTCCCATTTCAATTTCTGTTAGATGATTATGGTACATATGCTGTAAGAAACTGATTTAAATCAATGTGGCATCCTTAATTCTGTTTGACTTTGCAACTGTAACATTTAAATAAGGTTTCTATGTATAATGTTATATACGATACCACCTATAAAAGCAGGTGAAATACCTGGTTGCTAACTCCGGAGAAGAGCTAGGTATTAAAACCACTAATTTGTAAATGTGAAATATTTATTAAACTCTGCAATGGAGCCAGTCTTGAAAGAACTGATGAATCGGAGAGAGTGATGCATTGAATTCTTTTAACATTTCCCCAAGAAGTCTGGAAATTTGCCATGAAAAAAACAAGTATTAATTCCTGTATAAAAAATAGCCTAAAAATACCTTTTCTTATGTATATTGCAACAGTAGGTTCGCTGTGCTCTGCAAATGTATTAGAAAACAAAAGCTTCACTTGAAAGTCTTGACATAAATTATCTGGAGGCCCAGAACTGGCTGTCATTTTTCACTGGAACTTTTTGAAATTAAAAATGTTTCCAAAATGAACTTTTCAGGTTTGAGATTTTGGGTTTTGTCTTCTGGTTTTTATGGTAAAATACCACTTGATGTAGAACAGTTCTTATTCTATAGAAAGCCAAAGCCAGTGGTTGGAGGCTGTAGTAATGGAACAAAAAGACTCTACAATTCAGTATATTTTGTACTGTAGAATGATACGATGCATACTGATGGAGGTGCCCTTGACAAGTGTGTATTGTGTCTGAGATATTAGACTATTGGAATTCAATCGTTGATCCACCCACAGATTAATTTTCCTTTAAATTGGCTTAATTTCACTCATCAAAAGTTACGGGTTTAATGGGCTGAGCCTATCCATTAGAAGTATAACATTTATTACAGCATGTTAAGTGGATTTAAAGTGTAATTAACTTTAAGTGAATCTAATAATTAAGATAACTTTAAATTCAACTTACATTTCACAAACAGTATGATTTGCCATCATTGATTTCAGCAGTAGAAAACATCCCATTTTCAAGGTTTTTTACTTAGTTTTGGGCTAATGTCACAGTAGACTGCAGAACACTCTGTTTCATCTCCTTGCTTAGTGAAACCATTGGGGTTGCATCAGAATTTAATATGATCCAAAAAATTTAATGGAAAAATGCATGCTAGCAAAGTCACAGTATCATAATAGTCATGTCAGACAGAGACATCATCATTGTCTATCAGGGAATGTTCAGCATTGCGTGTTCATAAACACAAACCAAAGTGCAGTAAGCTGTAATAAGGCATGCTTGGTTAAAATATTCTCAGTAGAGACTTCAATCAAGCAGCTCTTCTCTCTCCTGAGAGTGAATTCTTTTCTGAACAGCATGACTGTTTGTGTATACAAAATGTTTTCTGAAGTGGTGATTGTGAAATGCAGGATGGTTGCTGTAATTGCCTCGTTGTTGAATCTATGTCACCAAATTATGCTAATCATGCACCATAGGTGCTTGTGTGCATATCATGTGTGCACAACACATCGATGCTTCATTCTTTCCTTTGACATATGAAATTGAATATATTTCTGTGCTGGCATTATTAGAGCTATTCAGGTAGGGGACTGGCAATGCATTGCATAAAGGCAGACTGATGAAACTTTTTTTTTTTTAATGAAAAAGTCATTTGGAATAACACAATAACACAGTGACTGGAAGACACTGCTGAAATGATAACATATTTGTTTGGGTTTAGGGCCAAGATAGTGGTTTGGTGATGCTGTTTCATATCAGTCTGTCCTGGTTTTCTCAGAAAAAGAAGGTATATAGGTAATAGCTGGTTGTGCTTCAGGAATTCCTAGTTGCCACAACAGTGTCTAGGGAATTATTGTTGGGTGACATAAATCTGAAGACTTTAGCTGCTCAAGTTGCTGCTGGGCTGAGCTGCCTTCAGGTACCCTCAGAATGTATGGGAACATAAACCTACCTTATAGCCATTTATTTCCTCAGCCATGCCAAGTGGAGTAAGTCACTCTTGCTTTTCTGGTCCCTCCGGTATCATTCTCTACATCGTGGCACAGTAGAATCCAGGCTATATGGACTGCAAAAGAACAAAATGTATTAAAGGAGTGAAGTACTACTGCCTGTTGGCTCTCTCAGTTGTTGAGGAGAATAGTCCAGGATACTTGGCAGTGACCTGGATTATTCATAATGTCTTCCTGTGCAAGTAGTTCGGAAGCTCTGGTCTTCTGTACTTAAGGTTTTGCTATATGTCTTTTGTGGAGCTCAAGGAAAGACTAGACACTCCTACAGCACCTTCTGGATTTAATCTCTCCTGCTTTCTCACAGTTTCAGAGGACTGGTGGTATTTGCTCAGGATAGACTCAGTTCAGATGTGAGCGGGGACAGCTGTACAACCGTGTCGCTGTGCCTAGGACAGGTAATGTTTGAACACCAGAACAGCAAGTGTTCATGAACTATAGGGCCTTCACCCCCAACTGTTGCCAGTAATATTGTATCTGACCCCTTCCTGTCTTATGTTTCTAAGCAAAAGCAGAGCAGGATTCTCCTCTGCTGAGTTTAGCAGCTCACAGAATCCTATTTTTTAAGTTGAATACTTCAGGTCAGGTGTATACATTCTACTCTGGAACAATGTGTCTCGAATCTTTTATTTCTGCTGGTCCATACAGATCTGACTGGGTGCAGAGAGGCTGGCTATGTTACTTAACATTTAAACTGGCGAAACTACTGAAATCCAATATTATTAGTAATTGTTCACGCAGAACAAAGGTACTTTAGGCAATGCTGATAAAGGAAATGTATCTTCCAATGAGTTATTTCACTGACTTATAGTCATCTCTCAACTGCACCTGAGAGTTCTACCACCATTTCACCCCACTTTAATCTCTGATCTATCAGCCACCACATTTTGACTGCTACCTAAAAATTGCTTACCAGAAAAAAAAGGGTTTTTTTGCCTGTTCCCTACCATCCCCATGAAAATATTTCTTTCGAGATTTCAAATCCTGTTTCTGAGTATTGGCTCTGGGTCCAATTTATTAATTTCTAGTTTGCTGTGATATTTTAACTTCTGAAATAAAAATAAATAAAAGTGCAAGTGCATTATTTAAAATGTTAATTTATTAGGCTTTTTGCAAACTTTGGATTAGGTAACTATTTGTATCATATGAACTGTAACTGAAGTATAACTTTGTGTGGATTAAGTTACAACAATTTTGTTTTCTGAAGAGGAGTTGAACAGTATTGTTTAATGAAGTATTAGCGATTCAGCTTATCTATTATCTTTCTTCTGAAGGATAGAAATGCATTAAGGTATATACTTAAAAAGCAAATGTACATATACAGAATTCCTGGTTAAATCTTTCTATCACTCAGTAAATATAATTTCTGCAAGACTGTTTCATTTCTGTAACTGTCTTACTTTTGTGTGCACTCTCTCTATCTTTCGGTCCAACATGAGAAAACCAAGGCCCCTTTTCCTATAACCAAGTTGTTAATGGGTTTGCAGCTATAGTCAACAGTAGTCAATAAAACAAATGTCTTAAAGTGTCTTTTTTGCCCTTTTATGCCTTGACTCCCCACTATCCCTCACTTCTACCTGAAATCAATGATACGTTTTCCATTGATTTACAATAACAGGAAAAAGATCTAGCTGCCTGTTAACAAAGCATGGCATATTGAAACCATGTGGGGTGAATGAATTGGTTAAAGCGATGCTATCCAAAAAAAACCCTCTTTATTATTCCATAAGATTTTTAAAAGAAAAATAATTTTATTGTCATACTTCTATGCCTGTATTATATTTTTAGTTAAGTTTTAATTATTTTTTCCATATTGCTGAATTAAGAAATAACACTTTTGTGGAAAAAATTGATCTTGCTGTTGTTATCTAGAGTCTGATTTGAGCTCAGTGAAGTTAGTTAAGTTTTTTCCTATTGGCTTGAATGGTTTCAGATCCATCAGAGTCATGGAGTTTCTGCAGATTGTTAAGAATCTTGTAAATACCAGACGGACCATGCAAAGAGGGTGGTATTTTCACAATATCAGTCTTAATTTGCCTAAATTAAGACAGTCGCAGCTTAACACTCACTGGAAACCATAATGTATCTAATTGTCCTCAATCTGCTGAGCATAAAATCGGAAGGCAATGACATGATCAAGCAGGACCTTCATTAAAAGGTGTCATTGTTTGGCCTACAGACAAACAATTGACGTTAGATCTGCGTGCATATTTCTTATCTTCATATTTTTTAAGGTGGATTAAGAAATACTGTATTCATTGAAAATTGAAAGGGAATAATTAGTGGATAAAGTAGTTGAATGCAGTGAATAAAATATTACATTATTTAACATAAATATTGCAATGCTTAATTGGGCTGATTTTTCATTTTTGTCAACAAAAAGAACGGGCAAATTCATCCCAGCAAATTCATACAATGCCATAATTAATTTTCAATCATTTGTTTACACTCTTAAAAAAAAAAAAAAAGGTTAAAAACAGCCCTGAAAAAGTGTCATGTTTTACAAATTCGTTTACGTTCTGTCTATTAGAAGCACACATTACCTTTTCCAGTAAACATATTTTGTCACTTACTGTGCTGACAATGAAGATTTGTTTGCCCTTGTAGCATAATGATCTTGACCATTTACTTAATGGTAAGGAGACTTCCCTTGAGAATATATAATTATTATTGCATGACCACTTCTTAGTCTCTTTCCACAGTCAATACAATACTGAAATTGTGCCTGAGTATGGATCATTTACTACATTTACAATCTATATGGATCTGTGATGTTTTTTCTTCCCATCATTGCTCTACCAAACTTTCCCCCACACCTCTGCAAAAGAATAAAAAAAAAGGGGGGGAGAAAAGAATGGTTTGGGGTTTTTTATATGTGAAAAATAAAAAATTGTACATTCATTTTGAATGCCTTTCATTTTCTTTTGTCAAAGTCAAAGGCTTGAGTTCTTTCAATCAAGTCCTAGTGGTGTGTTGAGCAAAACTTAAAAGGTTTGAGTTCTTGTCTGATATTTTAATGATGACAGAGTACTGTAATATGATTCTTTTGTTTATATGTATTATTTTCACTGTCTTTTTTTGTAGCTGATATAGTTTTAGAGAAACTACTATGTGGGCTTCTTATAATAATGACAATATTTTTGAATCAGAAATTCTGCATCAAACTGTATCTTTTTATTTTAAGTCTTTGGTAACCTTCACAATATGCAAAGGCTGAACTGACATTGGCAAAACCGGTTGTAAATCACATTTTTACAATAATGCCTATCAAATGAAATTGTGCAAGTAGCTCTGCAAATAAACCTAGGTACAGGAAAGTCAGAATACACTGATATAGTCACTAGTATTTTAATTACTCCCTTCGTAAATGTGATATTTTACTGAGCCATCTAAGTGTCTCTTAAAAATGTGACATTCCTAAGAACAGGCTTTGGTTCTCTACCTTCTGACCTGGATTCCTGATGAACATAATACTGAAAAGATCAGTGTTCCAAATGTTATTTCAATCTTCAGTTTAGTACGGATACTAATGAATAAAAACCGCACACTGTCACTGCCACCATATAAAGTGATAACCAGAGGTATAGTTTTCACATAGAAGTTACCTCCTTTCCTTTTTGCCATTAATTGTTGGGATAAATAATTGGGGTTTTTTTTTTACTCGTAAAGTAAATATCTTGTCAGTGTGAGTGCTTCTTTAAATTGCAAACAGGAAAAAAATTATTGAACGCTGTTTAAAGTAATTCTGTAACACTTATTAAATCACAAAATAAACTATATTATTAAATCTCTTTACCCTCAGTGTCTTATAGTATATGTTGTGAATTACATAGGATAAAAACTAATGAAAAATATACTTTGGGGGAATTTATATTCTATAAATTAAAATGTTGAAAAATCAAACACTTGAGCTAGTGCCTCTCAGCTGCTTCTATAACAAACAGAAGAAATGAGAAACTTCTAGAAGAGTATGTTCTGATAGTGGTGGAATATCTGTCTTAGAGGTGAATTACCACCTCCAGATTCATATTTCTTTCCATTGTCTACAAACAATGAGAATGAAAATAGAAAGAGAGAGTTAGGTAAGTTTAGGATGACAATATTGTTATCCAGTTGTGACGTTTTATTTTTTTAGCAATGTTTGGTAATTTCAAGAGCAAGTAAGACAACATAGGCATGAAATATTAAAATGATTAACTGGTTGGGGTTGAAAGGATTTGTTACCATGAGATAGTCTTTACTTACATCTTTGCTTATTTATTTATTTATATTTTTAAAGTCGCTTGCTGAGTGAAAGCAAGTGGTCTTAGCAAGAGCTTCCGACTCCTAAAAAAATGGATAGCCTTTGAGGTGACTGAATCTAGCTCCCGTCTGCCAAAAGTAGGAATTTCTATTTCTCTGATAAAATGTTGGAGTGAAAAGAAAGAAAGAGAAGGGGAAGAATATAAAATAAATAAATAAATAAATAAATAAGCTTGGGAAAGAGAGGAAATTAAGAGGATCTTAAAGAAATGGGAAGAAAAACTAACAGATACAGATTTTACAATGCACTATGTTTAATGTGCATCTCTGTTGCCCTTGTGACACTTGCCATTGACTTTAAGGTAGTGGGTAACATAGCATGTGGAAAGAATTCCATCTTCCTTAATCTCTCTTAATGCTAAAGAAATATAGACACAGCAGAGAGATGAGGGTCTTGACAAAATAATCTGCAGATCACACAAATGGCAAGCATCAGTAAACCCATGCAGTACCATGTGTAGCATTGAAGTCAAACTGAGGACAGAAACTAGTATCTTTTTCCTTGTTATTTCCTGAGGGACTGATCTGGTAAGGATGCTAAAAATACACCTAACGACCAAAGGAAAAAAAGTACAGATTTTTCCATCACTTACTTTTAAAGATAAAGGGAATTGCCCATATTATCATAACTATAAAAGGGCCTCACAAACCAATGAAGAGGGAGGTCATCAGTTCAGTTTTTCCTCTGCCTCAAGAGGTTCAAAACCACCTATCTCATCAATTAATAGATTTAGAGAAAGTTTTGTGGTTCAGACTGAGGGAGATCTCTGACTATACTTTTTGAAGTGTTGTATGGTTCCACAAGTGTTAGTAATACAAAATATCTGAGTGAGCAGAAGAGGGCATCTTTCTCTATCCTTACGTTTGTATCCAGAAGCAGGATAGGGCTTGGTTCTTGTCACAATTTCATTGTCATTTGGTTTAGATGAAAGATCCTTTTGATGATATAATGACTCCACCATTAATGTAATCTGGTATTTTGAAATCTCTTCAAAACATCTAACTCTTAGTTAGATGGTGGCGTCTATATCTAGCTCCAAATTATATATGCAGTGTAATGAATTTCAAGTGGAAATAATGAAATTTAAGAAGGAAAGCAAAACATTCTTCAAAGTTTACAGTTAGCTCAGTATTTTTAGTGGTTTAAATAGCTTATTCAGTCGTGCCTAAGATACAACTTAAGAAATGAAGCAAAGAATACCCTGAGCAAGACCCTTTGTCCAGAACTAAACCCAAGCATTATCCTAGGCTTAGTGTTATAATATCCCATGCTTGCAAGTTATTCTTCTTGATGCATTGTTTAATAAGTTATTAAAACAGCTTAAAAAATATAAAATGTTTCAGCCATAGAAAGGGTATCACAGGTTCTCATATCAAATCAACAACTCACAATTGTGAGAATTTCCTTTTACATCTGCAGAAGTTGGTGCTGACTTGTGTAAGCATGGCCTGGGGGTATGCTCATGGAAATAAAAACTGAGAATATAAGAACTGGCACATTTTGTTGCATTTGTGGAAGAGAAAAGAAATATTGTGTATGACATGTAGAAGGCACTGAAGAGCTTGCAGATGAGTAGGTCTATAGGGTAAGTAAGGTATCAAACCAAGGATAATTCCTGATCCTGGAGTGAGTTGTAGCCAGTCTGCTCTAGAGTCTTGCAAAGGTTAGTATGGAAGCAGCCTGTACCAAATGAACTGCAAAGAAGAGATACTTCTATAGAGGTTGCAAAGAAAATACAGATGGTGCCAAAGAAACCAAAAATCAGTGCAAACCAAAATTAAAATTAGTATTTATTTAAGTAAAGTGGGTTTAATAAAGAAGTTCTGAAGTTCTGCTAAACCTAATGCTTCAGAGACTTCAGATTACCTTTAACAATACTGAGGGATTGTTAAAGAGGAGGGATTTGTTTCTTGCACATTAAGTAGCCAACAAACCTAAAGAGAGTTTACAGGACTGCACAGGTCTGTCCTGTAAATGTAAATACTGTTCTTTGTTATTGAATGAGCTGAAGAACTGGACTTGTTTTTCCTTTAGTAGTAATACGAAGTTGTGAAAGATGTGCCATGTGGGATTAATGTTCAGTGAGTTTGACTGAAAACATACTTGAAATCTGTCACTCCATGACGTCTTAATTTTCCTTCCAAAAATTTCTTAAGCAGAATACTGAGGTTTGGACTGTACAGGTGGCAATTACACTATGCTACAACTTTATATAGTGTTCAGTAGACAAGTTTTGCTGGTCATTTCATGAAAGATTGTAAAATACTATCTACATTTTATCAAAAAAAAAAAAAAAAGAAAGAAAAAACCCCCTGGATGTACACAATATGAGCAAGCCTTTCTGCTTTTTATAGGTATCTGTTGGTGCTAAAGGGAAAATTAGAAAAGATTATCTGTCTTCTTGCTATTATGAATGACTGTATTCTCATTAAGGACCTTCACAGATCAGTTTCTCAATTCTGTTAAAAAAAGTTTAATTTACCTTTTGAGGCAGACTGATCCATTATGCAAGACAGTTGACCACTTGTTCGTAGGGAAACAAACTACAGCATTCTACATGGGATTTTCAGACACAAAAAGAACCTTGCAATGTACATGACTACAAGATTTTGCAGGTATATTAGTACATTTGTCCTTATGTAATTCATGGATTTTAGATATGAACCAATGCTTTATGATTTCTAAATATTCATTTTTTAAAAAAAAAATTGAACAGAAACCAAAACTTGTTAAGAGATAAAGCATATAATAGTACATAAATTTCTTTCTTAGGCTACATTTCTTTCCCCAAAGTTTTATAGGTCAAGTGTTGTTCTAAATGAAATAGAAATTTGATATGTACTTTAATGAGACTACTGTTTGGATCTATGTGAGGCATTTAGTGAGAGTGAGGAACAAGCAAGCTCAAGATTCCTCTAAATAAGGAATTAAATCTAATTTAGAATTTAGAGGAATCCTAAAGAGAAGGAAATTAGAACCTTCCTTCCTCCTGCACGGACTTCGCTGCAGAGAACCGCTGCTTGATGAGTCAGCATATATTTATTTCTCTTCAGTTGTTAATCTTTCTCCTTATCTTGTGATAAGTTCTGCACATCTTGTTGTCTACATTCCCTTTTGTTCTAGCCAAACTAATTTAGCTAGATGTTTCATTATAATCAGGAAGGTTATCACCTGCATACACAACCTTCATTCCCTGTTCTCTTCACCTAGTCCTGGCAGGAAATTCCCAAAACCACTGCAGTATTAACTCTTTGGCAAGCAAATCACGTCTGGCCTCTACAAAGCTGTCTTAAAGTTTTGTTTTTCTAGCCACAAATGACTAAAGTATAGATTTATCATGTTTATGCTTTATTGCTTTATGAAAGCAAATAAGAAAAAAGAAGGAAACAGAAGCCCATAACAGCTTTCCCTTGTAAGAAAGAAAAAAAGGTCCACATAACTATCATACAGGATTTCTTTTTCTTGAGTCTCAATAGACAGCTAAAACACTTTCCTCCTTGAGATATCAGCATAAGAACATTTAATGTTATATGGCTTTGTTTAAATAGATGATTCATAGATTTTAAGATGACAAAAGAATGATTTAGTATAAGCTTTTTGTTATTATGTCATGCAAGGCTGAAATGAATGGTAGGTAGGTTAATAAATCCCTTTAAAACTTGAGTGGTTTATTCTATGGAAATCTTATTTTATCAGTAGTTTTCTTTGTCTTGAATGATGATTATGCATATGAATGTATGCACCCATGTAAATGATCATACATGCACATAGTCATGAATGCACATCAGAATACACATATGTGTAAGTCTTGTCTGAGAAGGCATATATATGTAAGCTGTGTTAAATTGGCAGTGATTTCGCTGCCATCTGTTAAGTATTTATAGACTATATCACGTATCAATTTTTTTCTTTGTTTTTTTTTTATGAGATTGATGTGAAGCTAACAAACCCATAGTTGCCTTGATCAACCAATTTCCCTTTTAAAATGATGGGGAGAACACTGGCTTGTCCAAAATCCCCAGACCCTACACTGTAGTCTGAAATTTATTAAAGCATCAACATCAGTCATCCAGACTGCTTCTTGATCCATAATTTTAATGTTCTTCCCTGCAAGTTACTCTGATTAGCTTGCATATATATTCTGACTTATCTGCTACAGCCTTTCAGTTTGCATTATGGTGAAATTAAATGCCTGTATTTTATCATTTAAAAGTAGGATCTAAACTGGTTTTAAAACATTTAACAGGTGCCATTTAACATTATTTTATTTAGTGATGGGATAGAAAGTATTTTCTTATCACTTATGACAGAATATTTCACCTGGCATTGTTCCAAACACAGAAATATTCTTATAGAGTTTTGACATGCTGTATTACGACTGATTGATGAATTGGCCGTCTGTGTCAACTTTGGGTCATATATCAGTGCTACAATATTTTTTGTTTCCAATGTAGTGTAGTACTTATTAGACTTAATATTTATCTTAGAAGTTTCATGAATACATTTAGTTTCCTTTAGCGATTTCTTGTATTTCCCAGTTGTCAAAGTACGTACATGGGTGTCCACTTCTCCATTTTTCCATTGGTGATATATGTTGTTGGTGCTTCCTCGTCATTAAGTCAAAACTGAATCCAACTTCTGGAAAAGTGTTTATTGCATATTTCTCTGGTCATGTTATCCCTAAAGAAATCCTGGAGAGCAAATATTTGTTCCTATCAGTATTTTGATAACTCTTACCAGGCTTCCACAAAAGCAGAGTATTGGAATGCATAGGTAACTTGCATGCCAAAGGAGTCTGCAGAATAGTTGAGTAGAATCAGTGTTAAAAATTGCATGTTTAAAGAGCACTGTAGCAATTCATCTTCCCCGATCTACTAAGTTATCACTATTCCACATCTCCGTAGTTTCTTTTCAATTGTGCTGCCCTGATTATTTTTGTAGAAACAGGTAAGATAAAATGAAATGTTATTATTATTTATTACATTTAAAGCTGTTGTGGTTGCAGAAAGCATATGCAATCAATAGTAAACTATAAACAAAAATTAATCATGATCTCATAACCAATGATAAATTCAATTTCCAATACAGACAAATGTGTATATTCCCAGGTAACAGTCTGCACACCGTTTTAATGAGAGATGATAAGATTAAATACTTATTCCAGATAGCACTTGACTCTGGGAGAAGTTCCACTGAAACAGAGGGACAAAAATATACAGAAGGTTGCTACTCAGTTTTCACACATATTACAGTCATGCTTTCTGTTTTGATTTTCTCATTTGTATGAAAGAAATAACTTTAAAATACAATTTTGTGAAACTAGTAAAAATATTGAAAGAATTTGGGGGGATTTAAACATCAAGTAACATCATGAGGTTATTCTGTATACACGCACATGAATATATTTGTATATATATAGGGAAATTTAAAGTGAATCTGGTAAGTAGACATGAATCATAGATATTGAAGTTATGACTTAATTTAATTGAATATCTAATATTTCTGATTAGGAAAAAGAAGCAGCAAAAAATTTCTGGGTCCTCCAGTTGTGTTAGCACTTGTACTGAAATAAAGGGAAGCCTAGCATGGGAGTTTGAAAAATCACCAGAAGATCTGGCTGTGAAGAATAGCGTACATTGTTATTACTTCTTTATTTGAATATTCATCCCATTGATCAGTGATGGATTCCTGCAATTTGGCTAATTTGACTATTTTTAACAAGTAAAAGACTAGGCACGTTTGTTATATTATTAGTTCAATAGCCAGAGAACATTACGTTGTGCAAGAATTAGGTTGTTACTGTTCTTTCTGTTTAAAATCATAGTTGTCCCATAAGTGATGGAGAACAAAGCAGTTTAAAGCAGCTTAGCAAACAGAATGGGAAATGGACAGGACAAGTAAAGAATTTAAAATATTACTGGAATATTACCAAATGCATTTTAGACGACATGAAGCACATTAGCAGAGGGAAAAAAAAAAAAGCACAGAAACAGCAACGGAGATAAACCAAAGAGGCAGTATATTTTAATGTATTTTCTTGCAAATGAGGTCATATGTTCTGCATAGTGATGTCTTCCATTGAGGTTGGTCTGGTTACCTTAGCTTAAACCATCCAGAGTCAACTAGGATTTTCTGCTGGCTTCCAGCTCTCTCTACAATAGGTTGCAAGTCTCATTTTCCTTCTGTGTCATAGTTTCCAGCTCAGGGTGTATGTCTTGGATAGCCCGGGCCTTCTCAAATAGTACTGGACACTTAGTTTGGATAGCCGAGCCCAAAATACTGGACTCAACAACACTACTGGTTTATGCCTTTTTAGATATGTTTTATAAAAGATTTTGTGCAAACAAGATTAAAAAAAAAATCAAGCACATAAACCATCACATTATACAGAAACAATACTGATGGGGGAGTTCAGAAGAGAGTAGTGACCTGCAAAGATGAATTGTATAAATCATGAAAAAATCTTTAGCTGCAAAGGTCAGTCTAGACCAAAGTAAATATAGCAGTGAAAAGCTAGCCAAAGAGGGCAAGACAAAGAAGTGTGCTGTATTTTCCTTACAAGTATCTGGAAATTAATTAATTCCATTCAAAAGGAATGAGATTTTTGAGGTAAATTAAAAGGGTTTGATTTATTTGTTAGCTTATTTTCATAAGATTACAGAACAGAATATACAGAAAGTCAACAGCAACAGAAAATTTAAAGAAAATTTTTACTGTAGTTAGTGAAAACTAAGACAGTCGTGAGTTCTATATATATACTTGAGATTGAAACTTTCTGCAATGAGTGGTATCAGAGCTATGCAAGTCAGATACAAATACAGAAAATTTCCCACTGCCCAGTCTTTTATCTCTCTCTGTCTATTTATACCACAGTTTGTTGTTATTCTTGAGGTCTGAAAATTTTGAGAGCTGAATGCTGACATATTAAGTCTTCAACAATGCGTTTTAGCAAAAGTTGTATTAACTTCATCCCTCTCTGTTTTATATATGTATGTGAAATAATTTAAAAGGTTTTATTTTAAAATATTTAATTCCATGCTTACAAGTATCTGACACAGTCCACTCACTGTTGTCATTTGCTCTTTTGAGATAAAGCTGATGAAGTATATGAGCTGGAAGAGCCAAACAACCAGTCCCAGAAAGTGGGGATCAGTTGCATGAAGTCTACCTGGAGGCCAATAACTAGTGGTGTATACCAGGGGTCAATACTGGATCCAGTCCTGCTCAACAGCTTCATTAATGATCTGGACGATGGGGCAGTGTGTACCCTCAGCAAGTTTGCTGATAACACTAAACTGCGAAGCATGGGTGATAGACCTGAGGGGTTTGCTGCCATCCAGAGGGATCTCAATAGGCTGGAGAAATGGACTGGGAGGAACCTCATTAAGTTTAACAAGGGGAAGTGCAAAGTCTTGCACCTGGGGAGGAATAACCCCAGGCACTAGTACAGGCTCGAAAGCAGCTTGGCAGAAAAGGACCTGGGGGTCCTCGTGGACACCATGTTCGACGTGAGCCAGCGATGTACCCCTGTGGCAAAGGCGGCCAATGGTATCCTGGGCTTCATTAGGAGCAGTGTTGCCAGCAGGTCAAGGGAGGTGAACCTCCTCCTCTACTCAGCACTGCTGGGGCCACACCTGGAGTCCTGTGTCCAGTTCTGGGCTCCCCAGTACAAGACAGACAGGGACACACTGGATAGACTGCAGGGAAGGGCCACAAAGACAATGATGAAGGGATTGGAGCATCTCTCCTGTGAGGAAAGAATGAGAGAGCTGGGACTGTTCAGCCTGAAGAAGAAAAGGCCCAAGGGGATCTTATCAAGGCATACAAACATTTGGAGGGAGGGTGCAAAGGAGAGGGAGCCAGGGTCTTTCCAGTGGTGCCCAGTGACAGGACCAGAGGCGATGGGCACAAACTGAAGCACAGGAGGTTCCCTCTGAACATCAGGAAATACTTTGTCACTGTGAGGGTGACCGAGCACTGACAGAGGTTTTCCAGAAAGATTGTGGACTCTCCATCCCTGGAGATATTCAAAATCTGTCTGGACATGGTCCTGGGCAACCTGCTCTAGGTGGTCCTGCTTGAGCAGGGAGGGTAGACAACATGCCGTCTAGAGGTGCCTGTCAACCCAACCATTCTGTGTTTCTATCAAAATGATGACTTTCAGGATTACAACTTGAATTCTAAAATGCTGATATTCTAATTATAACTTGCTTTCTCTTTATCCAATAGCAAGAGGATGCTCCATAACAATACTTGCTTGTCACTGAAACTTGGGACTTTTCCTTCCTAAAAGTAGAATGTTCTACACTGTTATAAAGTGTACTTTCTTTATTCCAACATTGCTTGTATCTTAATAGTGGTCTATGAACTTTTTTCATTGCACTTTGTAGTATGGCGTTCACCAACATCTTTCACAACTTGCATGTTTTTTATTCAATCCCATAATCTGAGAACGAATGACATGTTTAGCAGAGTATGATAGCCAGATGCTTCAAAATCTGCAGGCATTATGCTTCTAAACCATTTAGGTGCTTCAGAAAACAACACATTCTTCCTTATAGTAGTGGAAGGCTAGTCTGTCCAAGATACTAAAAAATAACTTTTTCCTTGAAGTATTTTATTCTTTACAATCTTCCCAGTGCAGTTGTCAACAGTTTAGGTAAATGGAAAAAAATATTTTAAGTCAACGCAATTAAAATGTTTTTTATATAGAAACATAGTATGCTTTTTTTTTGCCGAATCCACAGTTGCTGCAACCATATCCATAAAGCCCAATTGTTAACCCCAGTGATAACAACACAACTACTATGCAGAGTCACTCCAGAGGTAAAGCTTTGTCTGTGATACTTATGCCCAGTCAGTACCAGGGGTAGATTCTGCTCAGTGTTTTTTCCCCTTATCCCTGGAGCTTCCAGCCCCAGTCACTTCTTCAGCCATTTTTCTGGAGATGGAAAATGCTGGCTCTTAATTCAAATAAAATAGACCATATCGAAACAGGGATTTTGGAAGAAAAGATCTTGTGGTTTAGGAGCAGAATCTGGAGTTGATGCTGCAACTCCTAAATTTTACATCATTGGACCTTAAGCAAAATATATATCCTGTAGATACTTAGCTGCCTCAGAATAAGCTCTGTTATATGCAGCACAGAGACAGAAGTGCCTCAAACCACCCAGAGCAGAATATGTGGTCTGAGAGTACTGTGGTTTCAGTCTAGTCTTGCTCACAGCCTGCAGAACCGTATTTATGGGTTGAAAGTCTGCCCTGGAGATAATGCTTATTCTGCCTTTCAAGTCAAGAAAGAGAAATGGTCCTTTCTTTCTTCTAAAAGAAAATGCAGCCTCTGTGGAGGTCTCCTGTGGGGTTCTGTAGGCAAACTTATTATTTAATCCTCTGGATCACAAAACGCATTGCAACCTGCAAAGATTAAAAGGTACACTTAGACTATCTGCATTTTAATCATATGCATTTCAATAGAATTACTCATCTTTGCATACTCTGGTGTGAAAACTCTAGTATGTGAGTATGCTTCTACAGTCATGAATATTAATTCTTTTGTCCAGAGAAATGTGTATTCTCTTCAGAGCAAGCGGTTAATGAATAATTCTCAAAACTTCTTTATAACTTGAGTCCTAGACTTTTCCCAGAATTTCATGAAAGAGAAACTCCTGAAATGGAAAGGTCTTCTTTAAAAGTATTCTTTGTACCTTGCATGACTAGGTTTTCAACAAGTTGGTATCGTAAGTTCCTGAAAAGTAGTTAAACTGTACATGAACTACCAAAAAATCATGATACTTCCTCAGCAATTTTTGTATACTTTTCTATAGTAACTGCCAAGTACTATGGGAAATAAGATCCCTAAACAAAAGTAAAGTAAATGCATATATGCCTGAGCTGAAAATGAATGATGATGGATGTCAGTACATGACTGTAACTATATCTGAGATATGCTATGACTTGCAATATGAATTTCACTTTTCTGATATAAACTAGTTAGCTCACTGACATTTCACAAGAATGAACATTGTACTATGAGCAATACTTTTTCATAAATCTTGGCTGGGTTCTGCTAAGTGGCCACTGGATAGCTTCCAGCCACCTGGCTAGCATCTCAGCTTCAATGAAGGCACAATTCAGCATGATTGTGGGTGAATAGCTACTCAAGAATCAAAGTGTTAAATATTTTTAATATTAGGGGAGGTGGGAAGTTTGGAAACTTTTAGTAAAGTAAATATCTTTCTGTGAACAAGCAGATATTTTGGTATCAAACAAACATATGAAGCCTTTCTGTTCTCCTGTTTGGAATTCCAGTGATGTTCATCAAGTGAAGACTTTTTTTCAAGTTCATAATTGTGGAAGACATAATTACATATAGCATATTAAAGATGCTCTACAATATTCTCATTACCTACAAGGGTTAAATTCTAAAGTAATAGGAGTCTTCTAGTTTTATTAAACTGGTCTAGAGTTTTAAAACATACATCATGGGAGCGGGCTAAACCTTAGCCTATTGTGGGAGATTTAATTTGCAGAGAAAATCAAGAATATTCTCAAAAACCATTAAAATGCATTCAGTCTTGCTGCTAACTTTGATTGATGAAACCATTCTCAGAATTATTAACCTGAAAGACAGTGAATGAGCAGTGCCACTCGGCATCCTGGTTGCTGAGGAAAAAATCCTTGATGTTGATACAAAGAAAAGGAAAAAGTGCACTCTGCAGTTTGCTTTCTAGTTGGTATGTTTTGGTTTTGCATACTTTTTTTCTGTGTAATGTATGTAAAAAAAAAAAAAAATTGCTTTGTTTTTAGTAGCATATGTATTTCCAGCACAAAGAAATGCTTTCCTAGTGCACTTCAACTTTAAACTCCGAATTTACCCTAAAAAAGTTCCCAGACTTTGCAAGAAACTGAGCCTGGCAGCAGCAGGAGTGGGAGACCAGAATAAAAGATATGCTACCAGTCAGGAAAGGATAATTTTTGACCAGTCAATCAAATTCTCTTCAGAGTTGTCGTAATTATCTCTCTCTCTTCGTGCCACTGTCAGTACAGCTCTCATTCTGGCCTATTATTTCATAACAGCTTTCACAAACTGTAGGGACTGTAGTCTAGTTTGCAGGTAGATTTCTTCCAATGCATATAGAGCTTTCATTCTGAACACCAAATTAAGTGCAGAAATGGAAAATTAGGACCTTACTTGGTTCTGCTCTAATTCAACTAAAAGTGCTCCACTGAGACAGTTGTTGGTCTGATCATCTGTGTTAAGAAACTCTTTTCAGCAGGAAGATATGTCGTGATTGTAATCTGTTGTTTTGGGGTTTTGTGTGTTTGTTTGTTTCATTTAAATATCTGACTTAACTGTAGCTGCTTTATTGCCTTTTTATTCAAAGAACGACAGGTAGCTGAGGTTGGAAGGAGCCACTGGAATCATCTAGTCCAACGTCCCTGCTCAAAGCAGAGCCGACTAGAACAGGTTGCTCAGAACTTTGTCCAGTCGAGTTTAGAATATCTACAAGGATGGGGACTCCAAACCTGTCCGGGCAACCTGTTCCAGTCTTTGATCACCATCACTTTTAAATGTTTTTTCTTATACTTCTATGGAATTTACTGAATTTCAGTTTGTGCTTATTGCCTCTCATCTGTCACTGGGTGGTACCAAGAAATGTCTGGCACCATCTTTTTTACCCACCCCCCATCAGGTATTTATATACATTGGTAAGTTACCCCCAAGGCTGAGAATAATACACTTTGAATGTGGTAGGCATTTCTGTGTTTTCTAGGCTATTATAAAAATAATTTTAGAAGTTCATCTGGGCAACACATTTGATCATTTTTTAAAAATCTATGACCAAATAATTTTAAAAATACAGGTGATACAACAAATTTAAATTAAAATTTCTGTAGTATTTTCAAAGTTAAATGCATTAATTTCAGATTTTTTAAAGCAAATTTACTCCACTTTTTTAAGTTTTAAAGATGAAAGTTTTGTTTGCTTTTCTTCTTTACACATTTCAGAATTCTGAACATAGAGAGATTCAATTACTACATTGTCTCCACTCCATACCAGGAAAAAAAGTACAAAAATTATTAAAATCCAAATCCTTATTTGCTTTATCATACAGTGATCCTCACATTCATGGAAATCAGAAGAAAAAGAGAAAGTTAACTAAAGTTTGGGCTTTCTTATGCCAGTAAGGAAATGCACTGCAAATGTAGAAATTTTTTGTTATTATTATTATTTTACAGAAAATGCTCTTTTACAGTTCAATAAATGTGTCACTACCGTGCTCAATGGATGTAACAAGAGTGACAGATGAAGTGTATTACTGACATTTGAGGCTAGAGGAGAAAGACTCCATGCGAGTGATGCCAGTGATGCAGGGAGAGTGATATCACAGGGATGCAGGGAGAAGACCAAACTGAGGAAGAAATCCATGAAAGTTGCACAGAATCACTAAACATGTACCTATCCTGGATATTTCTGTATCTAGTTATATTGACTGTACTACTTTGAATTGTTTGCTAACTTTGCCTATGACATTTTCAGTAGACTTTTTTTTTTTTCCCCAATTATCACTTTATGAGACTGTTTTAACATTCTGGTGAGGCCTCTACCGTAGAATCACAGAACTGTAAGTTTATATTTTAATTTTCTGTGCTTACAAAAGATTAGATTAAAACAAAGAACTTTAACATCAAAACACTTAATTGTTATCTCTCAGGCTGCTAGAATTGCAAGCCTATAAAATACGGGAAATATAAGTGGGAAAGATACACACCTAAGAATGGGAGCTACTGAATCTGGTCTGTAGGTTAAACCATGTAGCTATGTATACCAACTTAAAGCTAGCTGTCTGAGAATCTGTTCAAGATTAGATAATTTAAATTGTAATAAATTTATTGTAGCATATGTATGTGCAGTACCAAACAAATCCCATCTCTGTCCATCTTTTCTACAATACTCAAATTTATAACCTGTCTATATTCTATATTGCTGCCATGTGGAAGAGACATGCTTTTAAGAAACAAGCTGTGGTTTTGTTGTGGTTTCAGACCAAATGATAATGTGGAGACTTAGTGGATTCGGATACCTAAGCACTTTCATCACAGATATACACAATTTTACAAATTACATAACTTTCTTATACTTTGTGAGAGAACATGAAGACCAGGAGAGACTAGTGGGTCAGCACAGGTATTCCAGATGTGCCATGTGTCCTCCTTTAATTTCAAGTGTTCTTGTCATCTCAGGCATCTCTGGAAGTCTAAGAGATGGTCCTGACCCTGTTGCAGGGCTGTAGGGTCCCTGGGGTTTTCTCCCTGAGCAACTCTGGACATTGTTCATGCTGGGATGGGGTAGGATACCCAAATCTTGACTGACCCATTCAGATTCACTGGATGCCCGACAAAAGACTGGTGCTGGTTTTCAGTCTTCCTGTCTCAAAGGATCTCAACGGTCACAACTTTCACACTGTTTCAAAGGTTTATGTTTAAGTTGCTTCTCTGCTTAGCTACTCTCTTATCTTATAGGGTCAATTAAAACTTATCCACATATGCTAAGACTGCTTTCAAATAAGCCTAACTTATACTAACTGCTACAAGTTTCCACACCAAGCAATTCAATAGTGTCAAGTATTGGTGTTGCTAAGAACTTGGGACATAAGTCATCTCAGCGTTGAAAACCTAAAGATTAGTCATCTAAATTGTCTTTTCAATAGCTATTTCTCTTCACGGACTACAAAATGAGCCTTGTTCAGGTACAGATAACACTTAGGTCACACAAATCCCACTTTTAGGCATCCCTTCAGTTTAAGAGAAAACTCAGTGAGATTTTCAGCTAGTATCCAATAGTAGGTTGGATAGGAAACAACTGGATTTTTTTCTTCTTTGCAGAAAACCAAAACCACAGGATTAACTTTTTCCTTTTAAATTCCATTCTTTTCCCTTCTATTTTAAAGCATATTTTTAATATAATTTGTCAGCTCTTTATATATTCATCTATTGACTGGTTTCTAAAAGTCTGGTCATGAGGTCATCCAATGGTTTCCAAAACCATTTTACCATACAATTAGTTCCCAAGTCAACTGTTTACATGCTGCTGCCCTAAAGATACTAGCCTTCTGATAGTTTAGAACAGTAACAAAACATACATAATAATATAATAATTTGTCATTTATACACATGCATACATTTGTCATAACCTTCAAAAAAGAGGAGTATGATAAAGCACGAGCTTTCCAACCACCGTGACCAGCACTGACCTTGTGCCATTACCGGTAGATATTGTGTCTCCTCAGTTGCTGAAGTCTTTTTCGAAGCTCTTAAGTTTTCCTTCTCTGGATGGAGGTATTGAAAGCTTATGCATAAGAGCTTTCATGCCATCCCAGAACCTCATTTACTGTATTCTCCTGGGCATAATTCACATTGTAGTATTCAACAAGGACCTTCTCTAATTCTGCAGCAGTGCCATATTTTCGCACATAAAAAAAGTGTTAGTCATTTATTTAAACAGTTTAAGGCTGAAAATGTCTGGACTCATGTTATATTGCAAGTGCATGATTTGATATTGAATTCTTACCTTACTTCATAAGATTTAACCTTATACCTTGTGCATATATTATGAATTTGCTGCAACAGAAGAGAAATTAATGTCTTTATATATTTGATGTTTGTGGGTGTAAAAAGTACAACTGCACACATTAGCATTTAATTTCCTCCAAATGTCTGCCAGTTAAAGATCCCTGAGGATTTTATTTAATTTGTAAGTGAAAGCTAGAAGCCATTCTGCTTTCCTTGTGTCTGTCCTCCACACCAGAGTTCAATTAAACATCTCCCCTATGATTTCCTTCACCTGCAAAAACAAAGCAAATGTACTAACAGAAAAAAGACCTGCATCTGAATTAGACAGGTGCATGTCAGTTAAGTGGATATATATGCAAGTGGGTAGCCAAGCTGTCATTTCTCACCCTTGCCTCCAGTGAAAATAAATCTCCTCTATTTACTTTCACCTATGGATTCATCCAAACCAGCATTTTTCTGGATTAAAACAGCTAAATCTTTCTTCTTTGAGTGTTGGAAGGTAATGGTCAATTTTTTTTTTTCTTTTGTATTTGTCATATGCTTTCTTAATCAACAGAAAAACATGAAAACATTTTCAGCATGGAAGTACTGGACTTTTTCACAGATTAGCCCTTTGTACCCTCAGATGTTGAGACACAAGCGAAAGTTGGTGTGACAAGCAATGAAAAAGGAAGGCAAAAAATATATACCACAAAACCAAAGATGTTTTAAGAGTGTCAAAAGTTATGATGAAAATTCAGGAAGAAAAGATGTATCTACATTTAAATTAATCTTAGACAGCTTTTTTTATATAACAACAAATTACAATTTTGCAGGAAAGAAAGATTTTTGACCTAAAAAATATTCTCCTTCAGCCAATAAGAATATAAAGAAAACTTGCAAGATGATCAAAAATGTATCTATATGAACTAGTATGCCGTGTAGCACTGGCAATCACCTAAGCCACAAAATGATAGAGCATTGCTTACTATTCTGTTGCATCCTCTGGTGGTACTACTATCATACCAGTATTTTGAAGTTTGAGTTCAAAAGCTCTGTATGTATGTACAAGAGAGGAAGTGTGTTTGTAAATATATAAAAAGAACAAAAGGGAGAAATTAATGTAAATCATGAATTGAAAAATGTTGTTAGTGAGGTTTAAGATAACCTTCAGAAATATGTAGTCGATATGAGGAGGAGTAGGGACACTGAAACAGTGAGTGGAAAAAAGAGAATTATATTAAGAGCATGTTTTTACAAAGACTTGAAAGACTGAATGCAGATATAGAGAAAAAAAAATGTAAAATTTCTTGTTTGAATTATTTACAAGAATGAGTAGGGTTGAGTAAAAAGAGGCCTTCAAAAGGATCTTGGCATACTTTAGGAGATTAATATCACTGCTGGAGAAGGTTGTTATATTACATATGCCAAACACTGGATTTCGGTGCTGGGTTAGAGTGGTGATATTTTCTTTCAAAAAAGTTGTCAGAGATGTGGCTTGAGCAAAGACTGCTTCCCAGATTCTCAGAGATGACATGGTATCCTAAGTGTATTCAGTCAAAATACCAGGAATC
This sequence comes from Cariama cristata, assembly GCF_000690535.1. Taxonomy (NCBI): domain Eukaryota; kingdom Metazoa; phylum Chordata; class Aves; order Cariamiformes; family Cariamidae; genus Cariama; species Cariama cristata. The sequence goes on from NW_009621587.1 coordinate 37,682, forward strand.
CAAGGCTAGGAGCAAATTTTCGTTCTGCTGATTGATCATTTCTCATTGTTCAATGGATACTTTACAGTTTGCAGTCTTATTGTCCCCAAAGCTTCTTCAGACACAGCTGCTTTTATTTTCAGTATCATAATCCCAATGAAATTCTTACTCAGTTTAAAAGAAGTGGAAAAGATGCCACCATCAGTTTTTTGTTTGTTATGTCCCTGTACAGCCAGATAACACAGTGCCGAATAATTTGGTCTCCCTACCAGTTTCACTTGACATTTTTATATCTGATGGAGATTTGTCATCATGCTTGCTAACCATCCTTGTCTAAGGGGCACTTGATCTCTTTCTTCACCTCAGGGCCAAAGGATGAAAGGGTCTCTTGCAGAGCCCTTTGCAGCTTCTTTTGTGATCTTTTCTGCAGGAACCCATTAGGACAGTTCAGAGCGTGGTGTAATCAACTCTAGCAGCAACTCTACCTCTGACCTCGGTGTGAGCACCTTTCAGTATTATATTCTTTCCTCATTAACAGTGTCCCTGACAGCTTCCTATTTTTTATACGTTATAATCATCCTTGCAAACTGTGGTGCATGTTAGCAATCAGCATCGGATACATCTCCAAAGCACGATCTGTTTGAATCTGAGGAATGGAAAGAGACTTTCATACTAATGATGTATATTCTCAATAGATGAATAAGCTAAGTGGCACAAATTCACCAGTTTATATCCCTTACTTTTTTAAAAAAGGCAAAACCCCCACAAACAACAAATAATCAGTTTTAATGCTACTATGAACAATATGAAATACTGTCTAACAGAAAAACATTTATTATCAAAAATTGCATTCTATGCCATGTAATATATAATAGATATACACTGGGAAGTAGGGCAAGATTCATCCAGTATGTAGATGGAGGTCTGCATAGTCACAGAATCGGGATCATGGGACGTTACCTAGAGCATGCACAACTCACTCTTAACAGGGGAGATAGGAGGAGGACATGATTTCAACTAGCTTACCTGTTACATATGTTCCTGAGGACAAATTACGTGTAATTTTTACCTCTAAGCCTGGCAAAATTACCTGTATTGTTTTTTATCCACATCTACATCCAAACAAATTGGCACGTTAAATCCCATATGTACAGACACCAGTTGTTACTATGGCACTTGGGCAGGCAGTGTTATTTGCAATTAAGGTGTCAATCTTAAATCTGACTTCTCTTGCCTTTTCAGTTCTTGACAAAGTCGCTTTGTAGCATAGTTATTTTTGAAAAAGCAAACAGAAACGGCTCTATTTGCCATCCTCTTAGAAATCACCTCAGGTTAACAATGTTGGATTCTCTAAGTCTACGTATAACCTCTCATACAGTGAACTGCGTAAGTCACAGCAATAGACAGCAGGCTATCCTCTGCATACTTTTAAGACTTAAGCTTTGCTAAGTGATTTCACAGTTCATGAGTGAGCTGGCAAGTAGAGGAACAGTTATAGCCAGGAATCCTGGTTTGAGTTGAGATTTCTGGAGGGGAAGCAGGGTCTCTGGAATGGTGGTGTGGGAAGAGGAAGCTCTGCAGCTGAATGGCCACAAGCACATCACAGGACTGAGAGCAAACGCGTTGTTATCAGGCGACGCCTGCAACAAAGGTTACAGATGCTCTAGCTCCAGTTTTACTTGGGGCAGTCTGTACCTGGAAGTGATCAGGGCCTCAAATGATTCTAGTTGTCAAATTACAGCAGATCTTAGAAATTTGAACATGGTCTTTAGATTGCCAAGAGATAAATACTCTTCAAATTGCTTTTTTAAAAATTTTATTTTTTACCTCACTTCACAGAAAAAAACAGATGTCCTGTAAAGTGAAATTCATCTTTTAGGAACCATGCAGTTTTGACAAACAAATATGCAGGCAAAGTAGGTCGTGTTTTTTTTTGAGAAAGAGAAGCAGCAGCAAGGTCTAGATGGAGCAATATGGTTTTTTCTTTTCCATCTTTTGAAAACTGATGCAGATACTTGCTGTTCTTCCCTTGCCAACTTCCTTTTTTCTGTCCTTACACACCAAGCTGTCATTTATACAATGGAAGAATGAGGATGTCCTCAGCTGTAGAAAGAGGGGAAGTATAAAGAAAGGCCAGGAGAAGGTGTGATGCTGTACAAAACGTAGCATTTTATATATCAATGAAGCAGCTGCGAAATGAATTGGTAGGGAATTGCAGAAGAAAATACTACATTATTCATTCTGACGTGGTACAAGTACAGTTAATTGAAAATTAGAAGGCAGTTAAGTATTCGTGATTTAACTTTAAAATACCTGATGACTTGTAAGATTTACTGTGATAGTCTCAGATTGAACTTGGGCAGTTTTTATGGTTTATATTGACAATATCGATTCTAGTCTGTGGATTTTTAGTCTGAAGGATTAACATTTACCAAAGTCATGAGTAGTAGAAAAACATCATATAAAATCAAACAGAATGTGTAAGAGGCTATAGGGCCAAAACTTGCTTTGATAATATTTCATAGAATCATCGAAACATAGAATGCTTTGGGTTGGTAGGGACCTTAAAGATCACCTAGTTCCAACTCCCCTGCCGTGGGCAGGGACATCGTCCACCAGACCAGGTTGCTCAGTCCTCCGTCCAACCTGGCCTTGAAGACTTCCAGCGATGGGGCAGCCACAGCTTTTCTGGGCAACCTCTGCCACTGCCTCACCACCTGCACTGTGAAGAATTTCTTCCTAATATCTAATCTAAATCTTCCCTCTTCCAGTTTAAAGCCATTGCCCCCTGTCCTATCACTAAATGCCTTTGTAAAAAGTCCCTCCCCAGCTTTCTTGTAGGCCCCTTTTAGGTACTGGAAAGCCACAATAAAGTCTCCCCAGAGTCTTCCTTTCTCCAGGCTGAACAACCCCAACTCTCTCAGCCCATCCTCACAGGAGAGGTGCTCCAGCCCTTGGATCATCTTCATGGCCTCCTCTGGACTCGCTCCAACAGGTCCATGTCCTTCTTATGCTGAGGACCCCAGAGCTGAAGGCAGTACTGCAGGGAGGGGGTCTCACCAGAGTGGAGTAGAGGGGCAGAATTCCCTCCCTCAACCTGCTGGTCACGCTGCGTGGTTGCAGCCCAGGATAGGGTTGGATTTTGGGGCTGCCAGCGCACATGGCCGGGTCATGTTGGGCTTCTTCAATGCCCTTAGGGAGCGCTAGCAACCAGGAGCACGGCAAACAGGACGTGGCGCAGCGGTTTGTGTGGCAGTTTGTGCAGGCAGGGCGCATGGAAAGGGCTCTGTCACCCCCAGCAGCACAAGAGATTTGTCAGCTCAATAGGGGGTTGTCACCTTCCAAGAAGGAACTGAGGCATGGTGTCCACATGGTGGAAAGCCATGTCCACTCTGCTCGCCAGAAAGGAGGTAGGTACCCAGACGGAGCTCCCACAAAGACAGGCAGCCACACAGGTCTCAGGCTGCAGAGAGTGCCAGAGCCTCGCACTGGCAGTGGGCAGTAGTGGTGACAACAGCTGTGTGAGGTGTGACCAGTGGGATGATCTGCTTAGCCTCGTAGTGGAGCTAAAAGAGGAAGTAGAAAGGCTCAGGAGCATCAGGGAGTTTGAGGAGGAGATGGACTGGTGGAGCCATGCTCTGGCCCACTGGAGACAGGAACAGCCATGGAAAAAAAAAAAAACCAAGACGAGGGGTTTCCTGTACTCTCCCCCTGCCAGGTTGAAGACATCACCACAAAGGACAAGACTGAATGGAGGCAAGTCCACACTCGAGGTAGCAGAAGAAATCCTTCCTTGCCCACATCACCATCCCAGGTGCCTCTGTACAATAGGTATGAGGCTCTGGAGGTGGAAGGCCAGGCAATGGAGGATGAGGATGAGGAGGGAGGACCTTCTACACCGGAGTTGTTGCCAAGGTCAGAAAGGGCCTACCCCTTGCATCACAACCACCCCCACAAGGAAGAAAAGAAGGGCTATAGTAGTAGGTGACTCCCTTCTGAGGGGAACACAGGGTCCTATTTGCCGACATGACAGACCCTCTTCTTCAGGAAGTCTGCTGCCTCTCCGGAGCCCAGGTTAGGGACACCACTAGG
>NW_009621588.1:0-5666 GCF_000690535.1 Cariama cristata
TTATTTTTTTTTTTCCTGAGAGAAGCTGGCCTGAAGCCTGGGAATATTCACTACCTTAGCACTTGTCCAAATCCACAGACACGAAAAACTCGTGGCTGGGTACACAGAACTAGCGTGGGAGCGTGGTGTTTCGTTCCCTCGCTGGTAAATACCGGGCTTTGTGGGGAGGTGGCCAGGGTTTGCCAGGGCTGGAGGAGAGCAGCCGGGCTGGGGAGGTGCTGATAGGCATTGAAAAGGAGCATTGTTGCGAGGCTCTAGTCTGAAAGATGGATTCAAAGATGTATTCAGAAATCGCAGCGTGGGGGCAGCTGTGGCAATCAAATGTGTGTGTCGGGGTGGAGGAATTAGACCAATTTGGGAACTGGTCAATTTGCTTTTATTTATAAGGGTAAAAAGAGAAAAAAAGAATTGTTTGCTAACGTGACATACACGTTGGGAGGAACAGGAATTGCTTGGAAGGGTCCAAAAAAAGATTTTTCTTTCTGAGTGTGGTAATTGTGTAAAATAAGAAGTGGTGGTATAGGACCTGGTCCACGGTTCACTGAAGTCAGTGGTGAGATTCCTGGTAACTTAGAGTCGATAAAGTTACGTTACCTTGTATAAAGGTATGGGGGGAGGACCCTGGGTCACATCGCTGATCCTGAAGTGTCATTAAGCAGACAGCATCGGACGTTTCTGTGTGTGCTTCAGGAACGTGGCTGTTGTCTTCAAGTTAGGTCTCTGCAGAAAATCAGTGGTTGGTATAATCAGTGTGTGGCTTCTCCTCACCCCTTTTTTTTTTTTTTTCCCCCTCTTGAATTTAGGGTGCACAAAGCAGATTGTGGTATCAACCCAAAACTGTGGCTGTGGGATTAGAAGCTGGTGTCTGGCAGTGGGGGAATGCCAGGCTCGTCTGTCTGCGTGTAGGTCCGTGACACTGCTTTCACTTGTATCGGTAGGAATTTTGCTGTTGCAGATTTTGTCTTAGCAGATGCGTGTAAGAGTAGATATTATCGAACCCTACCTATGGACTGTGATTCAGCTAAGCTTGATGTTTATAAGACGTAGTGGGAGTTGTAAATGCAGTCCTAATCATCAAAGCAGGTGGATCCTGAAATGCCTCTTGCTGTGTAAGTGCCGAATAAGCTTCGGTTTTGGTTTGTGTTGGTTTTTTTTTTTTTAAAGTCCTGTGGAGCGTTGGTTGGCTCTACAACCCTTTAGTACGTTGCTTGCATTATCCTTACTTTACTTAAGATCTCCGCAGTATTGAGTGAAGGTATTTGTGGGGATTGGTAATGAAGTAACAGCATAAGATAACAGAATATACTAAGAGTCCTACAAGAATATGACTCCATTTTTAAGAGGATTGCGTACAGATGCAAGGCATGGTTAAACTGGAAAATCTGCTGTTGAAAATGTCAAGCTTTATAAAATGAGAATGACTGAGGTGTCCTGGCCACTGAAAGGGAAGTTCTATAGGTGCTCTGAGTTGCCACAGAGAGAGAGCGGTACCTGTAGGGTGGCAACCGTTCCTTGGAGAGGTTTAGTCCTGGGCACTTAAGACTTGTGCTTTTTCAGAGCCAGGGATCTTCAGGACTCAAAGTCCCCACCAAGAGGAAGCTCACATATGGTATCTATCGAGTCTCTTGAGAACAAATGAAACAATACAGTCCACTTCTGGAAGTGTCTCACAGTTCAGACTTTGTGCCTGACAGAGTCCTTTCGACAGATAAATTCCAGGATTTCCCTATGTCCCTGTGCCGTTGTGTTACTGGGATAGCGTGGTGTGAAGGGCAGTGAAGTGGTGGTTGTCAAAGTGTTGCATGCTTTCCTTGCCACTTATGTTCTACTTCAAAATTTTCTTAAGTCAGCATTTTAAAATGCCCAAATGTAGGTCTTGAGAATGAAAATTAAAAACATCTATCATCTCTTAAACTCCTGTATGCTTTCTGTATTGCTTGAGGGCTTAAATTCAGTAGTGGATTCCTCAGATTTCTAGGGTAGAAGTCTTACGAGTGACAGTAAAGATGGGTTAAGAGACAATGAATGAGTTTGAAGCAGACACTGAATTTTTTTTTCATAGCCTATGTCAGTTCATCTCGATTTTGTTAGCCTGATGCTGAGCCAAAGATGTACGCCGAATGATCTCATACTCCCTTCTTCCCTTTGGTCTTAATTCTGACTCCTTCAGTTGCTGTGGTTGTGAGCAACCTCGGAAGGACTTGCTAGCTACTAATGAATCGAGCAGGCCATTTGGTCTGAGGCCAACTGGCACGTTGTGACCCGTGTCCTTTCAGTTAAAGGCTTCCTTCCTTTCTTCCTTCCCCCTCCGAGAATCGCGAAGCTGCATCCAAACTGCCTTCTGGGAATGGTCCCTGGCCTGTATTAACCCCAGCCATCCTGTTCTCGGAGAGTACCGGTGGGCACAGGCCAGATCATCCCAGGGTTGTGCTAATGACTTGATGGTGGGAATTTCTGTGAAAGAGCACTCGAGTCTTTGTCCTGGCCCTGCTTAGCTTGCCGGGATGGACTTGGCCGTAGGCAGTCTGTCTGTGAGCCTTTGGTGCTGGCCACCGAGGTGCGAACAGCAAAGACTCCCCACCTTCGCAGCAGAACTCGGTTTCCCTCTTTGCTCTTCAAGCTGATGCTTGTGGAGCTGTGGAAGAGTGATGCTGGAGATGACAGTTGTCCCTTCTTGCAGAGGAGGAAGGGGTCACAGCCCTCCCCTCGGGTACTTGTGGAAAGCCTAGGCAGCGTTTGGCTCAAAAATACGTAAAGCTGCGAGAAACGGGCTAGTGCCTAGCAACAGTAGAGAGCCTTAAGGAAACATGGCTCTTGGACTTCAGTCAATCTATTTTTTAGCTAGGGAGTGTTCTTCTAATACGCTCCTTGTGTGGCTGTGCTCGGCGTGTGTACTGGGATGGGCTGAGCTTTTCTCAGGGCCGCGAAGCCAGCCTAGCTGAGGTGGGAAACGTGGGCACGTTAGGAAGACTTACTGCGGTGTTTGTGTTGGAGAACTGCGAAGGGAGGGGAAAAAATGTTCTTCTTTATCTTGGACAAAGATGACCCAAAAGTTACGCAGTCAGCATGCCCCAGCCCTCTTTTGGGTGGGTTGGTGTTGTTTGGTTTTGTGTTTGTGGTTTTTTTTTTTTTTAATTTTGATTTGACCATTAGCAATGCTGACTGGTTTTTTTGAGATCTATTCAGTTATAGGTAAGAAGTGTTTGTTTGTCAGACAGGTTCATCTTGGTTGTAGTGAGCAAAGTAAAAGCGTGTGTATTCAGCAGTTTATCACACTGGCTTACCCTTTCCTTAGTCTCAGATTAAGTGACGGTATAGCAAAGAAAGTTGTCTGTAATTTAAATACCTGCTAGTTGATAGTTGGGGGCCATCTGCGCTCTCATCTTTTACTAACCTGGGGATGAAGTGCCTGCATAAGTGAGTCGGTGTTTGGAACCGCTAATTAGGTTCTTTTGTGCTTGAAAAAATCTGTGCCTGCTTTGCAGATCGGAGTGTGCTTGTATTTCAGAAATGATAACATGAGGGATAGGTGAGATTGGTGGAAAGCTGGAATAAATCCCAGATGAGAGATCAGTGGATACACTGTAACCCTGGCTGCTGTGAGGGAATGGTTTCGACTTAAAAGAACTAGTAGCTGAAAATAGAAGCTGATGAGATCAGTATAATAATTAAGTTTCATAATTATATATTTGTTGTCTAGAACTAGCTGGTGATACTCTATCTGAGCATTTTCTTATTCTTCAACAGTTTCCTTTTCAAATATGAAAAATTCTACATAGAGGATGATTTCTGGTAGGATGCAGGGATCATTTGAAACTTTAATGGGTGTTATTACTGACTGGGAAGTGTTGGCTTTCAAATGCACAGTGTTTTCTGTCCTTGTTTCCGTTTGTGCAGCAAGGTCACGTTAATCTTCATGGTCGGAATTAATCACTTAGGAATGCAGAAGTTCCAGTCTGTCTCTGTTGCTTCTGTCCACTGGTGTTTTGCATCTATTTAAAATTTGCTCACCTGTGCTGCAACTTCCACATGATGATATTGAAGTTTTAGAAATTAAATTGACTTTTCACTTGGCTTGTCATTAAACTTGTGGGAGTTAGTTTCCCATTCATATTTGTATATACTGTTAATTACTGTATAGCTTGAATAACAGAGTCATAGACTAAGTGGGGCTAAGAGTGAGATTGGACTTGCACAGCCTTGGAGTTATGATTAAGGTGATGATCCTGTTGTGCAAGATGTTGCATAGTCTTTCTTGCGAAGACCTTGTATTTAGATGACTGCATCAAAAGAAAGAATGGGAGTAAAATACTTCAATTTTCAGCTGGGGAAATTGGGGAAGAAAGATTAAGGAAAGTATACAAGATTCTTGAGTTTATTAAGACCAGAGATAGCACTCATAACTGACATTTGTTGACTCTTCTTTCTTACTGAGGTTACTTTTACACTAAAGTCTGGTAAATCTACGTAAGAAACAGGGAAGGCTGAAGAAATGTTCCCATCCCAATATCTGCAGTAACTTTTTTTTTTGGTCCTTTGGGTCTGTCTCCCTCATCGAAGTCTTGTCAAACTCAAGCAAATGACATCATGAAATTGTTCAGTAGAAGCATTTGAAGGGAAGCCGAAAATTACTGCTGTGCCTCACTGAGGTCTGCATGGCGAGACTTAAGCTGCTCTTCAGCTAAAAACTTTGTGGTTCTGCAGAGAAACAAATGTCAGCTGTGTGGTGGCAAACATTTGCTGGGTAGCAGTAGTTCCTTTATTTTTTCCTACCGTGCTCACAAATTGCCAGATTCTGATGCCTTTTTTTGATGTCATTAAAGAGCATCTTGCCCCGCACTTTATATTAGGATCTGCTTGACATGAATGTGAATACTGGGATCTTTCATAAAATGAATAAAGAGGGCTCCAGAGGTGAGGGGATTATACTATAAAAATGACGTCTTGAAACATGTAGGAATTCTGTAAGAGTAGTGAATATAATACTTTGCGTCTGTTTGATTTTTTTTTTTTTATTGTCTGAATCCTGCATGCTATGTGTCTTTGAAAACACAGCCATTTATTTTGCCTGCTATTTTTTTGGCAACAACGTTTTGAGACGGGTCTACCCTGTTACCCCTTCATCACTTGTGTAATTGTCTACCTGGTACCTCATAATGCAGGTGTAGTTTAGGGGCTAGATACCAATAAAATAGTATGTTGTCACAAAGAAACAGCAGGACAGAGTTCAGTATCAGAGGTTGTGAGGCTGTGGTTTATTGTAAGCCTTTGGATGCTTTCGAAGGAAATAGTTTTCAAGATTTTTTTTTTTAATGCGTACAAAGTATGGGTGAAAAGACCTCAAGGGGTTCATTCCTGCCCAAGGCAAGATTCCACTTCATCCCTGACTTCTCTGTTGCCTGGGTTTGGGATTCCTCATCCAGTCAAGGCTGCAGACTGTCAAGATTGTGTGCTGTCTCCTCTTCTGAAGTTTGGTCAAGTGTGGGGCAAGTGGGAGGCAGGTGTGGGAATGTGTCAAAGGACCAGCTGCAACCAGTGTGGGCTGTAAAGTGCTGGAGTTAATTTGGAGTTAATAGCATACAAGCTATTGCAGCTCCTTAACTTCTGGTGAGTCTGGAAGCAGGGATCAGTTAGATTTGAGCCAGGGGAAGCCTGCCCAATTACTG
>NW_009621588.1:5697-9450 GCF_000690535.1 Cariama cristata
CTCTTCTTACAGGGACAAAAGCCTCTTCCCTTTCACTATGCTGCTCCAACTGGAGCATCCCAGGATGCATGCATGGATATCCTAGAAGGGTTACAGTTGGAAGGCACCTCTGAAGATTGTCCAGTCCCAACCTCTGCTCAAGGCAGGCTCGGATGAAAGTTGCCCAGTACCATTTCAGTTCAAGTTTTTCATATCTCCTGTGATGGAGAACCAGAGATGGAAGGATGGAAGGGCATTTTTGATCTGTTATGTAAAGTATCACTACACCTGCAATTGTTTAGCTGAGTCCCCTGGGACTGAAAGTCTTCACGTACTGGGTCAGGATTCTCTAAACCAGATCCGTGATACACATGGTGTGCAGAACATTGGGAGCTGCCCGTTGCCGGCGCTCGCTGTCATTCTTTGGGCCTTGGGGACCTCTCTGGAAAACCATCTGGGCTACAGGGTAGAAAGAGGTCCAAGATGATGCATAGTGCTGTCTGTCAGAACCTGGAATTTCCTTCCTGTGGGATGATGCCTCAGACTTAATATTATTTCAATATATTTGTGTGCATCTCATTTCCTTTATTTTAGTGAAGCATAGCGTACATTGATGATGCTCATCGCCAAGGGTGGATTACGGCTAGATGGGACCCACATGCATCAAAACTTCAGGCTAAAGAAAGATAGGAATAATAATAAAAAAATCTGTTAGTGTTCTATACAAGGTGGATTTTTGACCATCTTCTACTTAAATGCCCAGCTCCTTCAGATGGGCATGTGGCACTGTTAATAGGCTCATCAGTAGAGAAAAAAAGGACCACCTTTTTTTTTTTAATGGAACTGCACGATTTGCTTCATTCAATGCCTGAATTCAGTTTTTAAAGATAGAAATGATTGGGTTTGGTTATTTGTGTGTGCGTGCATATCTGTCTACCTGCGTATCGGTATCTGATGACCTTGGACCAGAGTACTTTTTTTTTTTACTATAGAATGACTCCAGTTTTCTTCCTGGGAAGTTTTAACAGGGGACCTAATAAATATGTGGTGTTTTTAAACTTTAGCCAGCTGACTGTGGAACTGGTATTTACTTTCAAATGGAGTTCAGTCGCCAAAGTTTTCTGAGAACCACTTTGGTTGCGATAATGTTTTGTAATGTAACATGTTCATCCTCTTCTTGACAGATATGGCACTCTTAAATAAATGGCTTAATTTTGTACCGGAGAGTGAATAAGGAGTTGAATTGCAGAGAAGTGGAATTAATGTTCATGCAGTATTTCTTATGTTTCTTTAGGAGGGGTGATGGTCTGTTCAAGAAAGCTGTAAGACGTGCTGGGAAATAAGACCTCCTTATTCAGGAGTGAAGGCTGGTATATCTTCTGCTTTCGTTTTGACCCGTTATTTACATAGTCAGTATGTCTTCCCCGCTTACGAAGATATAACTATACCATCAGGTAAAACAGCATGAAAGCTTGTAATATTTTAGGATTGGAACATATTTTCGCCAAAGTCTGTCCTTGCTTCTTTTCCAGGGACTCTTAAAACACTGGCACTGGCTGGAGATGTCAGCTTCGATGTTTTATCCCTGATGCCCATGAGGTTGTGACCCATGGAGGCGAAGAGGTTTCTAACTGTCGCCCTTTCGTTCTGTCTATGTGCACTGCTGGGAATGACGCACCTCTTCTAAACATAAGCAGATCTTGGTCTGAGCTAGAAAATGCATTAAATTTGAGGCTGTCTCCCCGCAGGCCCTGTGGTTCATGAGGATCTAAATTTCATGCTGAAGCAGAAGATGGTGGGAGTCCGTGGAAACTACAGTGCCACGGTAGGGCTCATATAAGCTCTTTCACATTTGGAAGGCTTCAGCTCCAACAGGGGTTTATTTTGGTTATTTTTTCTTTTTTTTTTCTGTAAGGAGGAAAAAAAATGATTTTTATTTATGCTTTTTCTTGCCCCCTGCCCTCCAGACAGGGCACAGGCTTCCCTTGATTCTAAAGACCTTGTTTGCTTATTTTTGCTCTTTGATCCCTCTGCAGAGGAAAGGTTATGTGTGGCTGCAGCCTGGGTTGAATTTTGCCCGGTGACAAAAACTAAATTGCATTAACTGTGAAGTGTTAGTTGATATCCTGAAGCTGATAGCAGGTGGTTATCTCTTCAATTAGCAGGTCAGAATCTTGGTTTTGCTACTTGCTCGACAACTGCTCTTTAAATGGATACTGCGTTGTACCTTTGGGGGTAGAGGAGAAATCTAAGGCTTGTAGTTTGAGTTACGTCCTCAGTTTTTTCAAGCATTCTTGTCCTTACAAGGTACTTAGGAAAATTGGAGGAAAAGGCTGTTTTCCAGCATTCATACTTTGGACTGCTAATTGTGACGTGGAAGTTCAATGTTAAACTCTGACAAATGCAAATGCTTTGGGTTTTTTTCTTTTTTTTCTGTTTATTGGTTTGAATCCATGGATTATTCCCCACCAGACTTCAGCCGAGTGAACTTAAGCAAGTTCCCCTAGTCAGACTAATAAGCACGCTGTGTTCTTGGACAGTCAAAAGCCATCTTGTGGCAAGTCCTAGAAAGAGGTTGATTAGGAAGCGTGAGCATTAGACAACCAGGAAAAGCTATGAGAAACTTTTTTTTGTTGTTGTTGTTCCTATAGTTTATGTGTAGGAGGCAAAGAGGAACGTGGACTATAAAGCTTTGCAGCAAGACTCGCCTCTCTCAGTTAATCATCACCACTTAGCAGTTTATGTGAGGATGCATGGATGCTATGTCACCTTTGCATCAAAAAACTAAACCGAGATGTTTAAGTGAGATTAAAAACCTCATTGGAGAGGAGCCAGTGTGGTTTAATGTTTGGTCCAGAATGGAGAAGGGGTGCGTAGCGTTGATGTTGGCTGCACTGCCCCAGCCTGTTGCAGCTGGGTAGCTCTTTTTCCCTGATCCATGCTGGAACGTGGTCCTTGGCCGCTTCATCTTGCTGCCTGCCAGTGGGGAAGTGACTTTTTTTTGGCGTAGTTACGTCTCGCAGCTGCAGCTCTGTGTGAGATAAGAAATAAATGCTGCCACAGTGACCTAGCCCATGGAGAGAAGTGATGGAGGGCGGCCGATGTACTGATTTTGTAACATCTCAGGGTGCCCATGTCTCGGGTGTGAAATCCCAGGATCCTGAGATTTAGCTGCAGATTTGCTACTCAGGGGAGTTTCAGTGCTGGGGTGCTATTATCTCCCCTTGAGGTTTATTGAAGGTGTGGGTTTTTTTTTTGCTCTTGAAAATACTTTTTGAATGAAGTGTCTGTTCCTGTGGTCTAACTAGAGTTCGTAATTAACACCATAACCCATAAAGACAGTGAGAAAAATATTTACAGCTAAGTGAAAAGCACAGCAGTTATATGCACAAGTTACTACACTAGAATAGCAAGAATCCTAGCAAAAAAGACACATTGAAAGATGAAAAGTCAGCATAGGAACTGTATGACTAGGGCAAAGGCTTATGTTTTTATTTTGGAAAACAGCAGAAGTCATGCTATTTCTCATTTCTGCAAACTATGGGGTTAAAAAGAGTTCTAGTGCCTTCAGGAATTGATGGCCTGCATTTTATTTCTTAATTCTTGTCTAGAATTGGCTAGAATTACTGGTAAAGACTGGGAAAAAGGGCAATTGAAGTGCCTGGTTTATTACTGGATTCACCAAGACTTCATTTAGTATTGCTCTATCAATAATATAGTATTATGTTGGTGTTGGCCTTGCCAAGAGGTGTGCTCTTCTTCAGGTGCCGGGTA
>NW_009621588.1:9494-9750 GCF_000690535.1 Cariama cristata
ATTGGGGAGGATGAATGGGAGGAAAACAGGGTCTTCAGACACCCTCCAGAACAAAGATTCTGAATCCTATGTTACAAGGAAGGAGGAATGGCTAGAGAGTCCCTCAAAGAAGTTGTGGATGAAGACTCACAAGAAGGGAGAGGCTGGAAGCTCGGCACTCTGGCAGCGCTATGTAGGCTCCTTGTCTGTGCTTCTGCAATTGCAGAACGGGTATTGCAGATAGAATCGGAGTCATTTAGGTTGGAAAAGACCTTTA
>NW_009621589.1:0-5775 GCF_000690535.1 Cariama cristata
TTCTATGATTCTATGATTCTAAATATGTTAGGTACTTAAGCAAATGACTGTACACTCCTGGGAGAATCCATGTACACATTCTGCACTGATATATATTTCCTGTCACTAGAACTTCAGGCTCATCATAAAGCACATAAGGGACAGACCTGGCTAAGGTTCCCATACGACTTCTCCCAATATAAGTGTCTTCTGACTTCTGCATCCTATGTAGAAAGTTTTAGGAAATAAATTATGCTCCTTGTTGCACAGAGTTATTCAATTTAATTCACAGCTTACATGAGTATTCTCTGTACTTTGTTTCCATACCTACATCAATTTGGAAGGAGGGTGTTCTGGAAGAGAGCTGGGTGCTGATCTTATTAAACTACCACATAGAGACAAAATTGCCTGGGGATTGATGGAATAACTGACTCAATACTGTATTAGTCAAGGCTTGAAACTGGCCGTAGCATTCACCATCTTTGACATGATCTAACCTTTTAACAGAACAGCAAAAAAAGTCTTGGCTTATGACAGCAAAGTGAGCATCTGTATCAGTTTTAGAGTCAATGGTATCATAAAAATTAAAATGACTTCACACAGTATCAAGCCTGAAGTGATAGCTTTTTCTCAACTGCACAAACTTAACTGTGACTCAGCACAGACTACACAAGGTGTTCATGGTGTTACAGACTCTTTAAGAGAGAATGCTCCTATAACCTCTGCCCAGTGTACTGACCAAACACCCACCCTATAAGATTCTTACTATTAACTCCAAGCATTAAGATATATTATTTTCCAATTAAATCCTGTTTGTATAATACAGTGTAAAGTATTTAAGTATCAAGCCATTGAATGGCATTTGTGGAGGAGCTGTTGGTAGATCTGTGTAGAAACCAGATAAGAGAGACATTCTCTGATTCCAAGAAACATATGCATTTGCTTTGGGTTTTGTCTGTTGTTTGAGCTCCTCAAACAAAGAGTAAAATTCAGCCACTGTTGTTTTATTGAGGTCAGCTATGACTGAGTATGGTGGTTTGTCTCAATAATTCTGTTTAATTGACTGGTAAATCCTCAAGTGACAAAAGCAATTGTGCACAAACATAAATCCTGTTTTTCAGTAAGAAACTTCCATCTATTACTGCTAGACCTGACTTTACTCTTCAATCTAAACAAAGCTCCCAGTTGAGTTTTGAATTGATTTCTCAACATATCACTGAAAATAGGGCTTAGTAATGTTTATAGTTGAGAAAGCAGAACCATACACAACTGTTATGGAATCACTGGTGAGGAATAACATCACCTGCCTTCCAACTTGCAGAAACTGATTTCCTTATGATTAGATAAATGGAGATATGCTTAATGGTTTTGCGTATCTCTTCTACACTAGATGCCTCTCTAATAGTTCTTTGCCAGCTTAAAGTTGGAGGACTCCACATTATTCCCATAATGGCCAGCTACTGGAAGTTATGTCAGTCACATGGCATCCTAGAAAGAGCAGAAGAAAAGCTTCAAAAGAGACCAGTGGCTAGGGAATCTCCTATGGTACATACTACATAACTCATCTTAACTAGCCCAAAATGACTCAGTTGAGAACTGAGGCTTTTCAACCAGAAGGATTAAACTGCCATGGTAAGGAGAAGTTAATGTGAGCTAATCTGCTGTTTCCACAGTTTCTAGTCTGCTTCCATTCAAATGAATGATTAAACTCCCTATGGCAAAAGAACTGAGCTCTAGCACAGCATTTTAGCAGCTGAGTTGTTAAAATTTGTTTTGTTTAAGAAACCATTAAAAATGAAAAGAGAATGCTTGTTTTGTTTCCTTAGAAAAGCATAGCTGAGGAAAGTGATTTAGAGGAGGCTCTGGTCAATGGAGAGACTGAATTCAAATGCTGTCTGTTGTTCAGGTCATACAGTAGTTTATGCTGGTTGAACTTTCATAGCTAGAAAACTAGTAAAAGGCTACTAAGATTAGAGAGGAAGGAAAAGAAATATGGATGTTTTATATGATTAAGAGGTACCAGGACGACTAATAAAACAACTCCCATGTGTCCTCGTCAAGGCCAAGAGCTAAAGGAGGTAGAAATTTTTGTCCACATCAAGACAAATTTTATCTTCTTATGGGGAATGTATGGAAGAAGATAGAAAAATACCTTTGACTAAGCATATCACCTAATACAGTCCAGGTATGGAAAGCATATGCAAAGGATAAAAGAATCTGGAAAATGAAGTTGTTTTATGCACTGAAAATATCTTCTAACTGTGACCTGGCAACATTATTTATATTTTCTTTTTCCTTTCTTACTTCTTCCCCTTCTGCTTTTCTTAATCCAGACCAAAATTAACTCAATATCTGAAATCCCAGTGTGACATATTCACGGCAAACCAATTTACACAGAGTAGCAAACCAAAAGTCAAAGAGAAAATGGCATGCAACCAGTAAGGCTCACTTTTTAACGAGAAAATTGCAGGTTGCACATGAAGCAGGTATAAATCAATGTCAAGAACTAACACTTCTACGTCTGTAAATGATTCAACATTTCTGAGCATTTATAAAACACTGCTTGAACTTTGTCTCAGTGTATTGTTGTCAATGGTAGACTGTAAATTAATTACTGTTTTGATACAAGGAAAGAGGAAAACAACATGTATTAAATTGGATACACAGCTTAGCACTAAAATGTCAGAGCCTATTAACACACATGTCAAACAGCAGTATTCCTTCAGACAGCAAGTGCTGTGACAATTGCTTAATGAAGCTTGTCCCTTGTATCACCCATTACAGTCATTACAATCATCTTGTGCCTTCACCTGCTGTTTCACCGCCCTGGTGAGCACCTACCCATCCCACCAAGAAGGTCTCATGTTTAACAACATTTAAGATTTCCTTTCCTTTTCCTCTTTGTCAAACAGGTACCCGGTTTACTTCCCATTGGTTCTGTTCTTGCCACTCAGTACCTCCTTTGAATACAGCATATGAATCCATGTAAATATATATGGGTTCATTATGGTCTGTCTCTCTTGTTATTACGCTCCAAACTGCTATTAGTTGTCCTATCTGAGCACTCCCTTCTGCTCCTCTCTACACAGAGGTATCAGTGAACCTCACATTTTTCAGGTGAGATTCAAATGGAGGAGCTTCCTTAATGTAGGAAGAGTTTCCTTATCTGAGGAAACAGATGGTTCTCCCTGTTCTGGCAATTCCCTTATCACTGGAATGATCTCCTCTCTTGCCCTTGGTGGCAGGGGATAGCGTTTCGCATTCACAATTTTGGCCGGGGGATGTGTAGGAGCAGCTTGCAGAAGCCTTATAGAACCTGGAGACATAGGGCAAGCAGTCTGCCTTATCTCAGTTGCCAGAGACCCAAACTTCCATTTCCTTCCTGTTGGATCTGTCCAGGCTTTTCCTTTCAGCAAGTCCAAACCCAGAAAACTTGCAGGAGTTCCCAATATCATAGTAGTCTCAGTGGGGGAGCTGTCTCCGGGTAACCAACATTTTACTCAAGGTGTGGGCTGGGATTTGGAATATCCAAATACATCAGTAACCCGTTATCTGTTTTTGTCAGGTACGATCCTGCTCCAGTCTGCAGTGTTAGAATTCAAAGCAGATATTTGAGCTTCTGTGTCCACCAGGAAAGTGGCTGGACTTTTGAAAGGGCCAAGGGGGAAAGCTACCCTTGCTCATTTTCAGTGAGCTGTCTAAAACACATCCATTTGCTGTCCCCCGGCTCACTTACTGAGGATGGCCCGAGAAGTTTCGTGTCTTGGGAAAGCTGATAAATTCCTCTGCAGGGGCTGTGGGAGCAGCTGGTCTCTGAGATACAGAGGCCCTGAGGGTGTTTTCCTTTCCCACCAGACTTTTATCTACCACCTTCCACATCCTTACTAGCAACTGCAAATTGGAGAGGGTTAGGTTGTGCATTAACTCCTGAGGAATACCTTTATCCAGGCCTTCCTTCCACAACTGATTTCTCAATACTCCCCCTTCAAGGCTTCTCTCCCAGTGACAGGGTATTCTGTCCTCTATGTCAGCTGGTGCCTTCTCCTCTTTCCCGATAAATCCCACAGGCTGGCCATAATTAATCAACTCCCATGCAATCTCACCCCAAGTGAGACACAGTCTGGCCTGAGGTCTCCCCCCACTGTAGTGGCTCTGAATCGGTCTTGAATTTGTACAGCATAAAACTTTAATGAATCAGGTAGTCCTCTAATCAAAGGGGTCATTCTATCTGGGTTTGTGGGGTTCTCTCTTCTTGTGAGGCACGGACAACTCAGCACACCAATATGATGATCAGAGAAGTCGTTTATTATGTTCAAAGCTGCATCTTATATTACATTTTCTACTTCTGTACACTCTCTTGTTCAAGCTCTGATTGGTTATAAGTACTGTTCACACGAATATCACACTTTTTAGAAAAGATTCAGATAGGTGCTTATGCTATGCATAACTTCTACATAAATTAGACACAAGTTCTTTGTCTAGCACACAAGCTCATTGTCTCACCTTGTTACTATGATTTTATTTCTTAATTTTATCTATGTCCGGTTCCCCTAGTATCCATCTCCTGTTCCCCAAGTATCCATCTCTTGTTCCACAAGCTTGCTTCTTTGTTTAACTCTCTGCATTTTTCCCACATCTTTTTACATTCTCAAAATGTCCTCCAGCTCATTGCTAACATAAAATGATCCTACAGGGTTGGCAAACAACAACGTAAGAGAAGGTTGACGGGGAACTAAATGCCTATCGTGCATCAGTTGGAGGCAGGCTGCCTTTTGTATGCTCTCGGTAAGCTGGCCTACCCCAGAGGTGGGAATGGCCATGGGATCTCCTCTCTTCAAGGGGTCTAAGCCTCTGGCCCAATATGTCAACCTCTGAGACCAGGGTTCCCCCAGTCATCTTCTACCTTCAAAAATAATCCAGGAGCCCAATATCCTTGAGCCTCTTCTTCCAAAAGCCTTATTCTACCTCCGCCTGTTAGAGAGACTCTCCATATTTACTCAGTATCAGTTTCCTTGGCTTGCCTGCTATATTTCTCCTGTAATTTTGCCAGTTCAGTAACTGTATAAGGTGTTTCTTTAGCAGTAATAGCAGGTTCAGAATCTTCACTGTCATATACAACTTCAGTTTTAATAAGGGGACAAAGTTTTGGAGTGGGATCAGATTCCATCACCACTTCCAGCTCCTTCCATGGGTAATGAGGGGTAACTTTTCTCGCTGTAAGGTTGTGCTCTTTCGCTAAGCTGGAGAAATGATCTTCCTCATACCTGGCCAGTTTTACCTTCAATTCTCTTTCTCTCCCAAAAGCATCCCGCAAGCTACCTTGTAAGTTTTCTGTAACTCATTTCTCATCAGCTAATGTCTTTTCGGCTTGTCGCTGCCTCATCTGCTCCACTTCCAATTCTGCCTGTAAGAATTTAACCAAATTTTGCAGATTCACTTTCCTCCCATTCAGTTTGTTCAGTATGGTGTATAACCTTCTAGGCAACTATTAACGTGGCTCCCAGAATACCACAAACCACTGCCTTCCCTTTTCCGAGCCTAAAGCGGTTCTCTTTTGCCAAGTCTCTAATCTGTTCTGTCACAGTTGCCAGAGATTGCCAATGTCCCTCAGCCCAGCTTACCCACCTCGGGGTCAAGCAAGCCTTATAACTCTTCAACAAATCCAATAAAGGGGAGCAGTCAAAGTCAGCCATTTACCTGGTTGCCTTGACCCTCTGCCAGAGAGTTCGGCTCCAAACAAAAATCAGTTCTCCTTTATTCGGTACTCTAGCTGTTATCCCCGCAAAACCCTCTGCA
>NW_009621589.1:5792-19802 GCF_000690535.1 Cariama cristata
GCTTTCCACAAAGAATCCTGTCTCTGACACCAGTTAAATGCCTCGTCCCACTTGGTGGGCGAAGGTGAGGTTAACTTTTAGATTCTCTGCGCAGCAATACGCAGTGATGACAATCACTCCAGAGGTTCAACCAAAGTCACACTTTTACTGAAAACTTGGCCAGATCACAAGAGGCAGTGGCTTGGCAAAAGTTATGATTATATTACAACAACAAAATCGCACCAATATTACCCATATGTGCCCAAAATGAAATACAACAAGCCCTTAACGATATTACCCTTATATGCTTAGAATGAAATACAGAAACAGAGACAAGGAGCGGGGGAGGGGAGAGCAATAAGAGAAAGAAAAGAGAAAGGAAAGGTATCACCACCCTTGGATCCAGTGATGGTCTTTCTTCTGGTTGTGGTCCTCAAGTGGTGGGTGCCTGCCTGGCTCCTTGAAATTTCTTCTTTTTATAGACCTTGCTATGCCCTAGGGGAGGGGGATTTGACCTGGCTGACACATGCGTAATCTTCGCTTAGGAAAGTTCAAGGAATGGGTCTGGGGTACCTGGGGGGCTCTGGTAATCATCTAGCTCCTTCCCCCTTTTCCTTTCTGCGTGACCGAGGTATGACCTTTTGTCTGTGCAGTCACAGTTCACAGGCGCGTACGTGCCAACAGCAGACAGTATTTGAGTTCATAGTATAGAAAAGTTGATTGACAAGGCAATGTCCCCACCATGCCCTTTCTCCCCTCCCCTCTGCAAGATGCACCTGGTTCCTCTGTCAGCCGCAAGATGGATGTTTGCAGCACTCATCCATTAATCAGTCCTCTACACCTGCACAGTCGCCGATGTTTCCTTGCAGGTATGGCTCATTTGCAGGAAAAGAACACATACCATTATCATGCAGTTACTTTCACACTGTGAAAAAGAAATGTTGTACTGCTTATGATCAATAGTCTCATCACAAGTTCAAAACTATAACTTAGTGCAGTTTCTTTACAAAAGTGCTTTAAAGCAATACTTGAGCCAAACCCAAATATAACTTTCAGTCTGTATTGGACACAAAACTGTGTGGAATCAGTGTCCAGCACCAAGTTCATGTGCTGACTGTAGTGACTCCAGAAAACAAACTGGATATTTGTAGATGGAGAAATGGAGAAATGAAGAAAGACCGGTCAGGTGACTACAGTAAGAGCATTTTTAGTAAAGTTGCTAGATTGTATATTTTTTTGTGATTTCATAATCATGTTCTGATCCATAATTTGAGATTCTGAAATTGTCTTGCTAAATTAAAAAAACAAACTGGTAGTGTCATACTACGAGGTATAGAACATGGTGTTCAGCTGTGGATTGGTTTTGTCTGTTCCAGCTTGTCCATTTTTTTCTCCTTCCATTAACTATCTTAGCTTTTTTAAACCTACCTAATTTAAAGGGTATTTGAGGGAAAACCTTCTCATGGAGAGCTGAATGAGAAAGTATGGGATAAGTTTAGAATGGGATTCAGGGAGAAAAAAATAATGAAAAGACTGAAGGACAAGAAAGACTGTTAAGTTCATGAGTTGACAAAGTGATTCGGGGGAGGAAAAAAATAAAACAAACCAAAACCAAAACCACTAATTGGCAATAGTGAAAAGAAAAAGACAGTGCAGTATTTCAGAGGCTATTTCTTAGCTTCTAGGTCCAATGTGAAAAACTGTCACATCCTAGTTATTAGATGTAGCCCTGAACATTTCTTTATTTTTTAAACATGTATTGAATTAAAACAACTCCTGTAGAACTTTATAAGATTCCGCTTTCCCCTAGCTACCGAAAGGCACACAAATCCTTGTCTTTTAGCAAACAGTACAAAACATATTGCAGATAGAATGGAAACATGAATAATTTCTAACAGCTTCTCAAAAATAAAACAGTAAGACTGTTTTAATGTCTCCCCTGTTGCATGTAATACCAAGACACCAGCAAAAAAAGATTATATTTCACTTTCAGTACTATCTGTTCTTTAATTTAGAACTGATGAATATTCACCAATAAGAAAACCACTAAAACTGCAGTTTCAAAGTGGTTAAAATTGCTATTCAAAAGTTACAGTACACGCTAGGAAAAAATAAAGATATGGAATGGCAAGAATATTTCCAAATGAAAGTTACCAGGCTTGTGAATTGAATTATGTTCCTGAGGCATGATTTTTAAAGGGGAAAGGAGATTTTTTTTGGAAAAAATCTTAATCTGAAATCATATACCACAGTTTAACATTAAAGGATTTTTCTTTCCATCCCATTAATTTTTAAACACATTTTTTGCTCAAAAAATTTTTTGCTCTAAAATCCATTATTTGCCCTATGGTGTTTGAAACTGACATTAAATTCCACCAGTACCATAGAAAATTAGGAAACAATCACGTTGCCACACATAAGATAAACATACTTCTTCCTAAGTTTCAGTATCCTTAAAACACATATAAGTGACTTCTCTTTCTTAGCCAGAGAGTACTATACAAAAGGCTATACAACCGTAAGGATACTAGAGATCTGATTAAACATCCTAATTATCATTAAAGGGGTTTTCCATTTTTCAGCCACCTGCTTCAACATGTCTAGTAAGACAAAGCTCAAGTGTTCATGCATTGCTCTAAAAGAAAGTTCATAACTCACAGAGCTTAGAGAAAAGGTCATGTTTAAAAAGATTTTATAGATGAAGTAGCATATGTACGTGTGGGAAACAAAAGATAGGAATCACAAAGGAAGTTGCCACTTCTTTTCTGAACTCCTGTGGTCTCATTTTTGTCCGTTCATTAGAAAGTTTGTTCTAACAAAATTGCTAGGATGATTCTTTAGGAGAGATGTTACACCGTGTTTACAGAAAGATCAGCAGTGTCACATTTAGGTGGAACATTCATAAACTAGGCACTCTTTTAAGACACTTAACACAGATATTTAACACTAAATTGGAAGAGATTTTCTAGGTAATGCATTTAAATTCTTCTGAGAAAGCCAGCATATACAAGAACAGATCACAGTCCATCTTTAAACCAAGTACTCGGTCCAAAAGACTGTTTCATAATCTCATGAAAATTTATAACCATTGTATCTGTGTCCGCATGTTCTTCACATTAGATAGGCTTATTCTTTTCTCAACATTGGCCTTCCTACTCCTCTTTTCTTTCCCTCCTCATCAATGTATGGGGAATAATACTCCCCATTCTCAGCCTTTTTTTGACAAGGTTAAGCAAGCTAACTGTGAACACATGGGTGCTTGATTAATGACAAATGGTGAAATATCTATTAGATCCTCAATGAAATAATAAACACAGAGTTTTGCATGATGTCATGCTCAATTTCTAAAGATCCTTTTCATTCTATATATATCAAATTCTTTCATAAAAGGATTAGATCAATCCACTGCATTAAACCAGAAAATTCATTTGTTGAAATAATTTTTATGAGAATAAAATCAGACCATTGAGACACTTTATTCTACAGCAACCCATCTGCTCACATTAATTCCAAAAATTCAGTAGAAACCTTGTAAAAGAGATGTTTGCAATGGAAAAAAACAATTTTTAACTAAACTAGAAGAGATGATGAGTGTCATAATTCTACAGGCCTCAGTCTTGGAGAAAGACTTTGTTACAAAGACTTCACTTCACGTGAGGCAGATTAAGAACTTATTTGTAGCTATTTACTCTGTTGTTTCAGTCTAGTTTGTTCAGAGAACTAAGAGAAGTTATAGTTTGTGACTCAAAAAGAATAACACCTTATTTAAAAGGAAGTATATGTGCTATACCTTTTTTCAGACTATATAAGGGATCTATACCTGGGTTGGAAGAAATTACTTGCAAGAAAACTGCTGTTCCCAAAGACTGACTAAACAATCTGATTTAATACCAGGTTCCTGTTATTTTGCTGTGGAAAAAAAACCAATAAAACAAACCATGCCCCCACAAAAAAATACACACACCCCCTCAAAAAAAACCCCAACTAACCAAAAAAAACCCCAACTAAACAAACACATTAGCACATCCTTTTTTTAATACCAAATTTGACTGACTCGGCACAACAAGTACCTGTTATAAACATGTTCTTTGGATATAATCCCAGATATTGAGCCTCTGTCTAATTTTAGTGAATCAGGGTACGTAGCAAAGGGCACAGGTGGATACATAAATAAAAGACCTCCAGAACAAAACAGGGCTCAAAGCCTGAATGGTATCTGTGCAAACACCCATGGCCAGATAAAAAGGAGTGTGGTGTCCATTCACAGATCTGCAACATCACTGTGGTCACAGAAACATGGTATGATAGCTTGCATGACCAGAATGTTGTGATGGGTGTGTACAAACCTTTCAAAGAGTGAGGCAGTGACAACAAGCAGGGAGTGACCCAATATGTCAAGGAGCAGTTGGGGTGTGTGGAGGTACTCAGTAGGATGTGCAACAGGTGTGCCAAAGCAAGTGGGTGAGAGCCCAGACAAGAGGGCAGGAAAAGAGGTAACATTGAGGGGGCTGTTACCAACCACTCGCAGGGAGAAGCGGACGAAGCTTCTTTAAACAATGTGATGAAGGCTCTGATCACTGTCCCTGATTCTCCTGGGGATCTTCAACCTCCTTGATATCTATTGCAAGGGAAATATAACAGGACATGAGCCATCCAAGAGATTTCTTAATGGTGTCAGGAATAAGACAGATGCTGCATGGACCAGCCCGGGTGACGTAGCCCTGGATCTGCTGCTCACTAACAAGGAGAAACTGGTCAGAGCAGTGATATTCAACAGCAACCTTGACTGTAGGGATCCTGAAATAGAAGTGTTCAAGATCCTGTGGGGATTGTGGACGACAAGTAGTTGAGTACAGATCCAGGACCTCCGGTGAGCAGTGTCAGGCTTGCTCAGAAAACTTACCAGGTGGTGTCCCATGTGAGGCAGCTCTGAAAGGCAAAAGAGCTAAGGCAGGCTTTTAAGGATGGCATCCTCCAGGCACACAAACAGTCCATCCTAATGCTCAGGAAAACAAGTTCAAAAAGGCAAGGAGAAAAGCAGAGACGGGCTAGAAAGAGGGAACTGCCCAAGGATGCAGGAATGGTGTCAGGAAAGCCATAGCTCAGCTGGAGACTTGCAGTACATGTCAAGGGCAACAAGAAGAGTGTCTCTGACTACATTAGTAACAAAACAGTGAACAAGGAAAAATGTAGGCCCATTGCTGAAAGGGGTGGGTGTCTTAGTGACAGTAGACACAGGCAAGGCCCAGCTACCCTAACCTCTGTGCTTAGTGAAAGAGTTCAAGTGGGAGGAGAAGGACCAGAGATGGATAAGGGTTAAGTCAGGCATCACTTGTGAGAATGCAACTCACACAACTTCACATGTCCCAGTAGGCCATACCCACTGGACTGAGGTCTGGCTGATGTCCCTGCAATGCCATTCTCTATCATCTTTGAAAGATCATGGAGACTAGGAGAGATTTCCAAAGAGCAGAGGAGTACATTTAATCATACCCACCTTCAAAAAATGCAAAAGAGATGATTCAAGGAACTACAGGCTAGCCAGCCTCACACTGACCCTTGGTAAATAATAATAAGTAGTTGTTCTGTGTGTACTGAACTGTCCATGACTGTAGACTAAAACGTTGTGTGGCAGAGTTCAGAGATGGGACCAGAGGGCCTAGCCTTTAAGCATAGATCACAGTAGTCGCCAAGGGGGATACAGCCTCATGTTTTTCAGGTAAAGCCAGTTTTGTAAATGACATGACAAAGATAAAGAGAAAGACTGAACAACTAGGAACCAACAGAAAGAGATACAAATGAAACCAACCAACCAACTAAAACAGTCCAAGCAGATTTTGCTAAGAAACTGATAAAAAAAAACCCTAGCAGGCCCAAGACTGAGAAGAAAGAAGTCCCCGTGATTAAATCACAGTGAGGAACCTAGGATACTGACAAATTACCACAACCCCCACTTCACATTGCACCCATGGACATCTGTATCCTGGGGAGCATTTGAAGGGAAAGCAAAGCATCAGAGAAAATAACTGCATTCTAAGAGAGTTACCCTTATAATGGTTTTTAACCATGCTGTTGTTATTCAGATTTATTTTCTATTAAATAAATAAATTATCAAATGTCAATACTTTTGCTTGAGCCCTGGTGTATTGTCCTTTCAGCAGATAGAGGCATTGTTAAAGTCCCCCATAAGGACCACGGCCTGTGAATATGAAGTTTTTTACAGTTATTTGAAGAAGGCTCCATGTACTACTTCTACCTGAACAAGAGATCTACAACAGCATTCACATTGGTGTGCCCAATAACCCTCACCCAAAAGCTCTCAGCTGACTCCTGATCCATCCCAAGGCAGAGCTCCATGCGGTTCGGCTGTTCTCTCACATTGTGGGTCACTCCCTCTTGTCCTTCCTAAGGAGCCTGTAACCCTTTGTCACAGGACTGCAGTCATGAGCTTTCACCCCATGTCCCTGTGATCTCAGTGAGGTCAAGGCCTTGTAACTGCACAAAGATTTCTCACTTCTGTTCATTCAATGAGCTGGGAGCATTTGTGCAGGGGCATTTCAGACCAACTCCCAAGCACGCTGTTTCCACAGAAGAAGCTTGAGAGCCTTCTCCATAAGGCTATTCTGCAGGTACCCCCTTCTTTAAGTGCCTGTGCTTGAAGGGATTCCATTTGAGCTTGGTTTTGTTGATTGCTATGTCTTTTCTATTTCCATCACTCTAGATGCTTGGCTTACCTATCCCATCCCCAAATTCCTTACATGTTCTTTATGGAATCACTCCCCCTTCTGTTATTTCTAGTTTACGGCTCTCCTGTACCCGGTTGGCCAGACTGTTGACAAAGATACCCCATAGTACGGAAAACAGCACGAATTTTACTTAGTTTCATTAAAAGGCATCTTAAGTTTCTGCATTCAGAGATCATCCTGCGCCATGCATTTACGTTCATACTTTGCCACCTTTAGCTGCCGCAGAGCCTCATATAAGTTGCTAAAACTGCAAAAACACATTTGGAGCTGAAATTGTTTGCTACGGGCGTTTAGCCTCCAAAATTCTTATAAAGGCAGTTAAAGCAGAATTTAGCTAAGTATTTAGAAATTTCCAAGCAACCCAAATATTTACGATTAAATGGCATATATGGGAAACTTGCAGGTGTTGAATCTTTTAGCCAGGTGTGCCCAGATACATGTTACAACACTTGGAAAAAAATCAACAGCAACAACAACAGTAATAATATTCCTGTTTAGGAAAAAGGTGGAGAAAAGAAAGGAAGAGCTGCCTGAAAAGGCATGGGCATGTGTTTGGCAACATCCTCTCCATTCATTGGTGCATTTGGAAATGTGTTGTCTGGACAAAGTTATAATTAAGAAAATGTAGAGAAGTAACGACAACTGAAGAGTTGTCTGAGTTAAAGACTAATGCACATCTTGGGCCTTAATTTTCCACCGTCAGTGAGTCCATAACTCCTCTGGACTTCTTTTTCTTTCATTGCTACCAATAAAACCAGAACATTTTAGGGGAAGAACCTTAAAAACAGCGAGCTTCTCTTATAAACGTAACCATGGTTCTCTAGAAACACAAACTGTGAAAGTAGAGTATACCAAGCATTCTGTTAGGTTTAAACGAACAAGGGAGATGATTCTTCTGGAAAATAAGTATTGCTGGCCTATAAACATGTCCTGCATTTGGACAGGAAATATGCATCTTTAATATTTTATCAGATTTTTACAAGATCTAGCTTTTTTTCTCAGAGAAATGTGAAAGGCAGGATTGAAGAAAGAGAAGTTAATGTTTCTGGATTTCTTTCCCACTTCTCTCACTAAAGCTTGTAAAATTTACTTTCATCTGTTAGAATACCCTAGATTGTTTAACTGCATTTTGAAAAAAGTATTCCAGCTGGACCCTTATTATGAGATGTCCACACTCTAATTTCATTGCACGAACACATAATCTAACAGGTTGGCAGCAGCTAGCAGCTCAAAACAAGGCTAGAAAGAGGGACTTAGCTGCAGCTTTGTTACAGGCATCACCCAAGGAACAGGCTGAGTCATCACGTATAACACCTCTGCTAGGAGCTGGACACACACCATGTCAATTCTTGGTGTCATGGTTTAACCCCAGTCAGCAACTAAGCACCACACAGCTGCTCGCTGACTCCCCCCATGGTGGGATGGGAGAGACAATTGGAAGAGTAAAAGTGAGAAAACTCATGGGTTGAGATAAAGACGGTGTAATAGGTAAAGCAAATGCCGCGCATGCCAAGCAAAACAAAATAAGGAATTCATTCTCCGTTTCCCACCGGGTGTTCAGCCATGTCCAGGAAAGCAGGGCTCCACCACACATAACTGTTACTTGGGAAGACAAATGCCTTTACTTCGAATGTGGCCCCTTCCTTCTTCTTCCCCCAGCTTTATATGCTGCATGTGACATCATATGGTATGGAATATCCCTGTGGTCAGCTATCCTGATTGTGTCCCTTCCCAACTTCTTGTGACCCCCAGCCTCCTTACTGGTGGGGTGGGGTGAAAAGCAGAAAAGGCCTTGACTGTGTGAGCACTGCTCACCAATAATGTAAACATCCCTGTGTTATCAACACTTTTCACCACAAACTCAAAACATAGCCCCATACTAGCTACTAACTCTATTCAGCCCAAAACCAGTACAAAGCTTCAAGGGCTAGCAGGACCCTGATAACGTCCTCCACAGTTGTGGTTATATCTTCCTCCATTCAGACTGTTCTTCCATCTCTTCATGAATTGTAATTCACACAATAACAGAAAGTACTCTTCTATTTGGGTGGGGGAAATGTATTCCACCAAATATTACATTTGCAAAAAGAAATGCAAACTTTGCCTCAAATGACATTTACTCAATGACTTAGTGTCATCATACTCTTCCTGGAAAACAAATAAAGTTTCCACTTAGTAAGTCATCAGTTCAAGGAAGAGTTAAACTCTATTTCTAAGTTTTAGCCTGTGAATGTTTTTTTTCAGATGGAAGAAGAGGTATGTTCGAAACAAAAATGTGCTTTTAGTTCACCTAGTAAACTAGGCGTGGGAAAAAAAGAAATCTGCATGGATTTCTTTTAATAATTAGGGTCACTCCATGCCTGTGATTTCCTAGTCAAGTAATGTAGGAAATAGTTACTCTACAAATACAAACTCTGAGTCTCCAGTTTCTTTGCTGGTAATTCCCTGACAGGGAAAAGAAAATAATGCATTTGCAAGTAGCCTAAGATCAGGTAATATGGTACTGTCATACTGTTTTACTTTGCCAGGATGACAGTCTTTTTAAAATACTGCTAATTGCACACTAATAATTTCTCATTAAACAGGCCATAATTCAGCACAATATCTCTGTCTCAAGATTTTCCTGTTTAATTCACTTGCCTTACCTGTATATATAGTTTGAATATTACTCTATACTGTCTCTCATGGAAAATGTTGAGTCCAACTTGGTGGATGGGGCAAAATTCAGTAATTGGAGTTATTCAGTCTTGGACAGTGAAAACTTAGAGCTGCACTGGGGCTTTATACTTTGAGGACAGCTGTCCGTGTACAGAGTGTTTGCAGGTTAGAAGGCACAATTGCTTTTCTCAAGATGTTGGGTATATTGAAATGCTCCCATGAGTATGCACAAATTTCTACTATTCGTCTCAAAACATCAGTTTGGATACACCAAATTTTAGTAAGTGGAAATGCCAAAGGGATTGAGGTTTTCCCTAGCAGAAACAAAAGCTGAAAAAGAAGGAAAAATCATAAGGTTAAATCTGCAAAAGAGCTAAAATCCTAAATACAAATCAGGATGTTTAAAGTCTTAGGTTAGGAGTTATACACCTATTTTGAAAAAGGAAGTTCCCTACTCCCTGCACATAAATGTAGTAGTTTTACTTAGCAGGGCTAAGGATAATAAGGATTATCACCATCTTTAGGATCTAGATGGACGTGGACTGGCTTTGTCGCTTTCTTAGCTTACCTCTCCTGAAAGGTTTTATAACCACATATACCAGCATATGGAAAGGGTATTAGTAGCATTTCCCTTCACTGAAAGATAGGAAGACACAGAACTAGCAGTAACATCAGAAATGTCACTATCGTCAGCTTAACTGGGTTCTCACCTGAGTGGATCCAAGTCCATTTGTCCAGTCTATCCAGAAAGTTGTCTAAAACCTTAACTACATAACACCTTAGGATGAAGACAGTTTTCAAAGCTCCAGTTAAGATTGCCCAACATTACTAAATTACCACAACACTGAAACCACACAGGCGTCAATGGAGTTGAGATGTCTGATGTACTGTGCATTGAGATGTACTCAATTCCCTGCTCCAACATCTGCTTGTGCTGTTCTTTAAGTGTCTGAAGAAGAATACTTGAAGTCCCTTGAGGTTTATTGGGAAAGACACAGAAAAGATACATGTAGAAAAAACCCTAAAAACAAAACCACGATGAAACTAAAATAATTTTCACCATTTTCAAGCAAATATTCTAAATACGTAATGCAACAGTGGGTATCACAAAAAAAGGTAAAGACTGATTTTTTTGGTTTCAATAAAAAGAAAGGGATTGTTGAACTTGTATTTTATTAAATATATTTCATTTGGTGCTACATTTTATTCACTATATTGTATTTTTTAATTCATTGGTATATTTTAATTTTATTAACTGGGACATATTTTATTCAGTAGCAGCTGCTTGCACATTTTTCTCTGCTGCAGGGTGAGGATTGCCAGAAGATCTTTACACAGTTGAAATTGCTAAGCTCCTCTGTTCAGTAACTGTGCATAGACCAAGTCCAGTCAAATACCAAATACCAAGGATACCATTATTCTACTTTGATAAACTTTGTGAAGCTAAAGAACAGATAAGAAATATCTATACACCACACCAGTTATTTTCCTGATTTGGTCTACCAATTTATTCCATGGAATAAATTTATAACTACAGAAATTGAAATTGAAGGAAGCCCTTTGCTACCTCTCACCTATTCATACTTTAAGCCGTATTATGTTTTTGCCATACACAGAGCAGTTGAAAAAACAACAGGCAAAAAGATGATAGTAAAGTTTTTACTGTGGAAGAAGTATCACAGCAGCTATGTTCTTGGAGACTACTGCCTGAAAAACATAAAAGCCTATCAATAGTAAAAGGCAAATAAACACAACTGTCACAAAAAGTTGCTATTAACGGAACTGAAACAAACTTCTTGATATAATCCTACACCTTTAAAATGAATATTCTCAAACTCAAAAGTTATGGGTTTCAGGTCACTTCTTCCAAACAAGTATGAGCTATGCTTACAAAAAAGGTCTCTCTCCTTAAAATACACATCAGTCAACAATGACAAACAGGACTGCATGAACTCTTGCAAAGAAACAAAGAAAGATTGTTCTACAGAGCAGAGACCTGCTGCTTCTCTCTGTACTGTCTTCAAGTAAAAGTATGCTGTGTGAAAATTGTATGTTTAGCGTAATCACTTTATGATAGAAACTTAACACCTGTTTCAAGGAATGTGTGGCCAAATGTCCACAGCTGCCTCTGTTCAATCCCAAGTCAGTAACTGCAAGCATTATTTTCAAATTAATTTTTTTAAATAGCCTTATACCTTGCCATGATTTAACCCCAGCCAGTAACTGAGCACCACACAGCTGCTCGCTTACTCCCCTCTACCAGGTGGGATAGGGGAGAGCACCAAAAAAAGAGTAAAACTCATAGATTGAGAGAAAGACAGTTTAGTAGGACAGAAAGGGGAAAAATAATAATACAATAATAATAATTTTAAAAAGAATTAGAATATACAAAACAAGTGATGCACACCACAGTTGCTCACCACTCACCAACTGATGCCCCATTAGTTCCCGAGCAGCAATCCACCCCCGGTCCCAGCCAACTACCTCCAGTTTATATATTGGGCATGACATCATATGGTATGGAATATTCCCTTGGCCAGCTTGGGTCAGCTGTCCTGGCTGTGTCACCTCCCAACTTCTTTTACACCTCCAGCCTTCTTGCTGGCTGGGCACGAGAAGCTGAAAAATCCTTGACTTAGTATAAACACTACTTAGCAACAACTAAAAACATCCATGTGTTATCAACATTATTCTCATACTAAATCCAAAACATAACACTATACCAGTTTCTAGGAAGAAAATTAATTCTATCCCAGCCAAAACCAGGACACACCTAGACAAAGAAGCTTTAGTTTTGAAGAAAACATGCTTCCTATTGAATTACTTCAGAACGTTTTGCAAAGTGGTTATATAGAGCTTTTAATGGATAAAGGTCTCAGTTACAATAGCCTTGTCAGATGTCACTTTTTGCCTTTCTGCAAAGTAAGGTAACACAATCAGAGTGCTATAAAATTATTTTCGATTCCTATAGACAGGCTTATTAACCTTGAGCAGCTTACCTTTCGATTAAAAAATCTGAGACAATTTTTATCGGCTACACATATACTATACCTGAGCTTAACAGCTTAAATCTTTTAAATCACTGCTTCACTTGTTTACAAATACATTTTAAAGTTCACCTTTCCTGCTTCTGTGTAGAGCCTCAGAACACTCCCTCAGACCCTCTGTCTTGAAGCTGAGTGTCTTTCTACACACCTACTCTTCTGAAACTTTCAGTAAATGCTGAACTGGAACTGACCTTGGCGACTATGTCTCACAATGTCTTTCCTCCTTGGTTATTTTCACATCTAGAGTCTCTGATCATCATCCCTTTGCTTTGCACCTCAGGTACACGGACTTCATATTTTACACTCTGTAGTTTCACCCTATTCTTACTTCATTTACCACAGTTACCTTGATTACCTTTCACTGCTATCTGTAGAGCATGGACATACTGCTATGTGCCAAGGATGCCTTTCAATTTTAAATCCTTTAGAAATCTCCCAGTACCTTCACCATGCTGTCACTGGGTCGTCAATGAAAACATAATACAAAATCATCCAAAAGATCAATATTCAAACTTCACTAAACATCACCTCTGTAAGGAGTTATACTCCAGCTCATATAAAGTGCTCAGGTAGGTTAAACATAGTATGTTTTCTGTTTGAACTCAAATTTTCTTGTGTCTTCCACCTTCCAGTACTAGTCCACCTTTCCACCTTTTACCCCTTTCCAACAGGAATATATATAAAGCCCTGTCGGAAACCTGCCTTTACTTTCTAATGTTTTTCAGTTGCTTGTGGGCTAATCAAAGTGCAGTGATTTATTTAACTTCTATGGAAAAAAAAAAAAAAGCAAGAAGATTATCACATAATCACTGGAACTACTCCAAAGAGCAATGCTGTGCTCCACTGAAGTCAACAATCAATTTTACTGTAATATCATTTGCGTGTTGCAGGGCATTACATTTCCTTCATGACAGCTTTGTGACCAAGTTGAATGAGGATATTTGGAAGGGTTTAACCTATATCTGAGCTGCATCATGCAGTATCTGAAGGATTTACGTCAAGTACTTTAACCCAGAAATCTAAATATAGAACTCAAGGCGCTGTCTAACTCCAACAATAACCTAAGTATTTATTCATTGAGTGTGAATGTGATCATCTTAGAAATGAAATGGGAGTAGCATTTGTGTAGTGGTAAGGTAGTCCTCAATATGAGATATCAGAGTTTCTAGACCTCACTGTTTCATAGCAGGTAAGATACAGTAGGAGGATTTTTTTTAGTTTTCAAAAGAAGCTGAAAAAGACATATCCAGACTCTGGGTGCCTGGGTATCATAAGGTTTCACAGAAGCCCTGATAGGTTTTTCAATTGACACAGTGCTACTTTTTGGTACTTCATATAAATATAAATTATACCCTACTAAGCATTCTATCAATCACTTCAATATCATATATATAAAAATAATTTTCTGAAATATCAAAATTTCTGAAAGAATGGAAGCTCCACTTCTTGAGCAGTCTCATTTTGTTCTGTCTTTTAGAAGACATTACATAGTGTTACACCCATGGCTGTGACAACTCTGAGCTCTGAATTTAAATTTTTCTAATAGTCTGGTATCAGTCAGCGAAGCAGCAGTGGCGGGC
>NW_009621589.1:19896-20168 GCF_000690535.1 Cariama cristata
CGAGAGACGGGCTGACGCAACGGGAGCATTGCCAGGAACAACCGCGGGCAACTTAAATGCCCTTAGGGAGTGCTAGCGACCAGGGCGTGGCACAACAGCCATGGTGTGGCGTGGCAGTTTGCACAGCAGTTCACGCAGAAAGGGCGCTGTCACCCCCAGCAGCTCAAGAGGTCAGGTCAATCCGGGGTTATCACCTTCTGAGAAGGAGCCGAGGCATGGTGTCCTCATGGCGGAAAGCCATGTCAGATCTGCTCGCCAGCAAGGAGGTAGGG
>NW_009621590.1:0-706 GCF_000690535.1 Cariama cristata
AAAGACAAAGGGGGGGGGGTGTCAAGGAGTCGTGTGAGGGGCACGACAGGAGGTGACATCCCACGTATGTGGTCACATCCCACGCCCTGGGATGCGAGACGAGACCCGTGCGAGGCCGTGCATGTTTGCACAAGGGCACAGGCCACCACAGGAGACAACGCGAGAACCCCACAAAGCTGGGGTTGGCGTGGGGGGTGGCAGTGGGCGCGTGTGATGCTTGTGCGAGGCCGTGCAAAGCCGCAAGGTGCCACGTGAGACCCCACGAGACCACGTGAAGCCACACAGGGGGTCCTGGGAGGGGTTGCAAGACCCACGCGAGGGCCGTGCGAGATGCGTGCAAGACCCACGCGAGGGCCGTGCGAGGCGCTGACCTGCTGGCAGAACTCCTTGATGCTGCGCCCGCCCTCCAGGAACTGCTCGAAGAAGCGGCGATGGCGCTGGAGGCAGCGGGAGGTGAGGAGGCGCAGGTAGACGACCAGGTAGTCCGAGGTGCTGGGCTCGTTGAAGGCCGCCAGCAGCTCCGGCAGCGGCACCCGGCGCTCGACCCGCTCGATCAGCTCCATGAACTGCCCGCAACACGCGTGTCGGGGGGAACACGTGTGGTTGGGGGGTGTACGTGCACATTGGGGGCACTTAGGTGTCAGGGATGTGGGTGTTGGGGGTGGCACACGTGTGTCGGCTTACACACGTGTCAGGGGCACACACG
>NW_009621590.1:862-2782 GCF_000690535.1 Cariama cristata
ATGGGTTTCGGGGCACTTAGCTGTCAGGGATGTGGGTGCTGGGGTGGCACACACGTGTCAGGGCATGTGTGTAGTGGGGTACATGCATCAGGGCACACACACACATCAGGGCACACGCATTGGGGAACATGTGTCATACACACGTGTCGGCACACACACGTTGGGGAACACATGACACACGTGTCAGGGCACACACACACATCAGGGCACACACATGCATTGGGGAACATGTGTCACACACACGTGTCAGGGCACACACACGTTGGGGAACACATCACACACGTGTCAGGGCACACACACATGTTGGGGAGCACACAGGTCAGGCATACATGTGTCAGGGCACACACACACTGGGAGGCACACAAACGTGTCAGGGTGCACACGTGTCTGGGGCATGAGTGTGTCAGGGCAGCACATGTCAGGGCACACACATCAGGAGGAACACGGGTGGCTGGGGGTGTATGCACGTGTTGGCGGCACAGGTGTCAAGGATGTGGGTGCTGGGGCACAGGCGTAGGTCAGAGGGCTGTGTGTCAGGGCACACACGCATATTGGGGCACAGGTGTGCCGGGCACACACACGTGTTGGGAAGCACACACATCAGGGCACACACATATGGGGATACACACGTGTGTCAGGGCATGAGCGTATCAGGGCAGCACACGTCAGAGGGCACCATGTCAGAGCACATACGTGTCAGAGGGAACACACATGGCCAGGGAGTGTACACACATGTTGGGGGCACTTAGGTGTCAGGGACACAGATGTTGGGGCAGCACACGTGTCAGGGTGCATGTGTGTCAGGGAAAACATGCATGCTGGGTGTACACATGTTGGCACACACCCACGTGGCAGGGTGCACACGCATGGGGCATACACGTGTCAGGGCAGCACATGTGTTGGGGCACGTGAGTGCTGGGGCTCACACAGTGACACACACACATGTCACGGGGCACACACATGTCAGGCGACACACACGTGTCGGGGAACAAGCATGTCAGGGCACATATGTGCCAGGCACACACGTGTCAGGGCCAGTATATATGCATTGGGGTAGCATGCGTGTGTCAGGGCATACAGACATCTCAGAGCACACACGTGTGTGTCAGGGAGCACACATGTCAGGTAGACACATGTTGAGGCACACGTGTGTCTGGGAGCACACACATGGGGACACACACATCGGAGTGGCACACAGGTGTCAGGGCACATACACGTGTCAGGAGGTAGACACATGTCAGTGAGCACGCATGTGGGGACAAACACATGTCATGGCACACACATGTCAGGGCAGGATGTGTCAGGGGCACACACATCAAGAGGTATACATGTGTTGGGGCACACACGTCAGGGAACACACATGGGGACACATGCATGTCAGGGGATGCATGTGTTGGGGCACACGCATGTCAGGGGCACACACCCATGTCAAGGTGCATGCATGTTGGGGCAGCACACACATGTCAGAGTGATTACATGCTGGGGCACATGCATGGGGACAGATGTTTACCAAGGGGCACACACATGTCAGGGTGGCACAGGTGTCGGGTCGCACTTACACATGTTGGGGTGCACACATGTTGGGGCACATGTGTCAGGAGGCACACATGTTGGGGCATACATGTGTGGGGACACACATGTCAGTGACACACACATGGGGTGGACGTGTCAGGGCACACATGTGTTGGGTGCACACACGTGTCGGGGCACACACATGCACTGGGCATACACACGTGTCAGTAGGCGCACACACACTGGGGCACACACACACAGGGATACGCACGTGTCAGGGCACACACACACATCAGGGCACACACACAGACATGTCAGAGGCCCACCCGTGTGTCAGGGGTGCAGATAGGGTTATGCGCACGCATGTCAGGAGCACACGCAGGGGCACAGGGACCATCTCCCCCCGTA
>NW_009621591.1:0-20503 GCF_000690535.1 Cariama cristata
GCCGCGCCGAGCCGAGCCTGCCGGCACGGCCGGCGCCTTCCTCCCTCGCCTACCCTTTTTGCGAGCTCGGCCTCGACGTCCCCAGCCGGGGAAAGCGACGGGAGAAGCAGGCGGCAGCGCACGGCCCGGGAAGAGGGGCCGCAGCCGCCCCTGCAACACGAGCGCTCCTCCGCCCCAGGGTGGTCCCACGGGAGTGGGAGGTGGGAAGGGTTCCTTCCTTTCTGTATCCATCCTAGCTCTGGAAATGGCCGTGCCTAGTTTTGCCCTCTGCTAAGAGGGTATGTTATTCTGAGTTACTGCTTTTCATGTGCCTTCCATTTCGATACTTCATGTTACTTGCTCAAGGGATGACAGTAAAGTTTACTTCAGCCCACAGCGACTTCTGGAATAACCTGGTTCCAGCTACTTCAGTGTGCACACAGGTGTATTCTGTCTCAGTTAAAATTACCTCCCCCACACCAAAGCAGTGTTTCACTTCCACTCTTCCAGTAACACTAGAGTTGAAAAGGAAATGGATTAAGGAACACACCTCTAGAAATGAGCACTCCCTTTTTCCACTTACGACAAAAACACAAACGTGCAAGACCAAAAGCTAGGCAAAATATGTGGGATAGAAGGAGAAAAACCCACAACCCACAGGTACAGGAGTACTTGTTTAAGAAAAGCCTCCTCATCTAGAAACACTGAGAAATCTCACCTGAAATCAGCCTACTACAGCTGACACATGATCAGTGACAGGTAGAGCAACACTAGATCTTTTAGGAAACACCAGATGTAAACAAAATGTCATTATATGTTTTGCACCAACACAGCACATCTGGAGAAGTACATCTGGTGATGTGTGAAGACAGTTTTGCAGATATGCATTTTCATATCATAAGCAAATAAGGTTTGATGGTTAGGAAAGAAAAACAGATCAGTTAGTTACATTCTAGTAGTTCTCTGCTAGAACCTCAACATCAGTTTAAAATATTGTTGAACCACCCTAAAGAATCTCATCTTACCTTGGAGAACTATTTCCTTTCAGAGCTAATGAGGAGGACAGAAATGAAAACATTTGAAAGAGTTCCCAAGTGTTCCATATATAACCTTTTGCTCTAAGTGCAACAAGCTACTAGCTTTTGGCATACAAACCATGAACAGGCAAAACACACAAAAATCTTGTCCAATACTGTTTTAGGCCTGCATAAAATGAACTTTCATTGTTTGCCCCTCCCATCCTCTATTCTCCTTAGAGACATTCTTTATGCTCATGACTTGAGATTACTTAGGCAAGCAGAGTTCTCTGCTGGTGCTCCCAAGTTCCTCCCGAAAGCAAAATAGTCATGAGCAGAACATTTCCTTGGTTTCTTCACCAATGCAAAGTCCAGCATGCTGTAAGTGTGGCAAAGAAAAATAAATTGTGAAATGTATAGATAACACACTCAAAAAGAACCATAATTACAGAAAGAGATACTTTTTTTTTTTCCCCCTTGATGCAACTGTCTGTACGGCTTGTCCTACAGGTATCTCCCAGATACTGAGAGTTCTGTAAGAGAGAGAACAGTTTGGCACAGTTTTGCCAAAAGAGCTCTAGTCTATGTGCCTTGCGAAGGAAATCCATCAGTCAATATGTGAAGAGACCCTCAGGTGGCTACTCCAGAGCTCCATGGACTGGAGATACTCTAAAACTAGTCACAGAAGCTATATATGACCATGGATCAAGCCATGGTTTGACCAGAAGGCTCTAAGTTGGCCAACTGGTGATACAGAGGCAGAGATTCGTTTAGGTGGCTGCTGCAAAGAAGTGGCCAGCTGTCTGTCATTCAGGCAAAGCCAGATATAATCTTAGCAAAAGTCTGAAAGGCTTAGCAAAGGAAAGGGTGCCTAGGCCCATGCAGGGAGAGGCTCTCCTATTGAGGCTTGAAGTTTCCTCATTCTTCATCTTTTTTTGCAACTAGCAAAACTTTCTTTTATGCCACCATTATGGGAAAACAAACATGTTTCTAACAGTCAAAGTCCCAGAGGGAGTGTGACAATGTGGAGACGCTGGATCTAGGTGAAGTGTTCACATACTTCAGGGACGTTATTTTCAGCCTCCACAGAAGTGGTAGTACCTCCAACAACAGCAGTCTTAACAGATTCAATAACCAAAATTCTTTAGTCCAAGGAGGTGCAATGAATACTGCAATCTCTCACCTAAACATCTTCCCCCTCTAAGTTAGAATGCAGGTATGCAGTAGCCCACAAAGATCAGGAATCTGATTAAATTCCCAGGCTTTTAGAAAAGGGAAGCATGCATATGACTGACATTCCCTACAAAATCTATTGTATCTTTTCTGTGACCAATACATGGGCACAGGGGGAAGAAAAGAAAGAAAAGAAGTATGTTCACAACTGATGTTCTACACTGTTCATTAATCCTGGCAGTTGAGTGGCTGTCAGAGTAACATGACTCCATAAGTAGACACATTCCTGCCATGGTGAAAATGATCCGGTTTCTCCCTGTCTATTCACATAAAGCATTGCCACTGTGTTGCCTCTCACCACCTGTCTTGCATTCCTCTGGGTCAGATGCAGAACTGATCACAAACTAAGCAAATTGCTTTGAGCTCAAAAATATTCAGGTAAGATCAAACTAATTTCTTGACTACCACCAAACCAAAACATTGCCTTAGGTGTTCTCACTCTCCAAGGACAGAAGGTATCCTCTTGTCTTTACAGGTAGATAAAGACAGAAGCAGAACATCTCTGCAAATGTGGTGGCAATTCTGCTGCTGCTCATTTAATGACAACAAAAAATCATAGAGAAACATCTAAGGAAACACTCTTCAGTATTTGCCTGAAAAAAGATAGACTTCGGCCTTCAGCTGCTAGCTGGGTATGGGAGGGAGTGCTGCATTGATCTACCCAGCCTTCAAATTACTTGCAATGCTGCCACAATCTCATGTAATGTGACCAAGTATGGTTTTGTACACTTCAGAAATGTCTTCAAAAACCCTGTCTTTAGGGATGGCCTGAAAGAGGGCATTTGTTTAATTATTCTGAGCCTCAGTTAAATGAAGGTATAAGAAAGCTGTAAGAGCTGTTGCCCATAATCCGATAAAGAACAGAACCCTAAATAAGCTTGTTGCATCAGCTTGATTCTGCAAGAACTTTGCTGGAATCAGATGGCAGATGGTGAAGGCTTTTGTTGCAATTGACAACTCTAATAAAAAATCCATACTGGAAATATCATAACCCTAGTAAGCATTCTGGACACATCCTGTGAACTGGATGCGTGGAGACACCCCATACAGAGAGTTGAAAGGCACAAAGCAGTCTCACAGATCTAAGGTAAATTTTCTGAAACTAGATTCCACACTCTTACCTTGCACGTACATTAAAAGCTATGCTGAAAGCTACTGCAAGTTAAATAAGAATTTATAACAAAAACAAGTTGGGCAGAGTAACCTGTGCTCTTCAAGCAAAGAAACAGTACTCCTAATAATAGGAGATTTTGATTTAAACTCTGTCAAAAGAAAGCATGTTGCAATAGTAATGGAATGGGGGGGGAAACCCAGATACAGCTCTACAAAATGTGTGTTACTAAAATATATATAAAGCTGATTTGAGTCCACATGACCTTAGAAAGATCACTGAACTTTCCAGGTATGTACTAAAATTGAACACTTGGCTTTCAAGTTGGTAATAAAATACTACCAAAATGTCAACCTTGCATGGATACAAACATCCAAAGCAACAACAACAACAAAATAATTTCTTGTGCTGTTTTCACTGACTCACAGTAAGTTTATAGTAATTGCAGATACGAGCCTGACAGTCACGAACATGTTCATAGGGTTCGAGGTATACTTATGGCATTACTACGAGTTTGACTGCAGCATTTGCAGACATACCCAAATTAGCTTTAGTCTGGCTAACACGGGCAGCCACAACAGAACAGCAATATCCATACACTGTTACTTAAATGCTGTGCTCTATTTCTGGGGACCCTAGACTTTGAAGAGCTAGTACATAGAATTACAGTTTATTCTCAAGAGACATATGAAGTTTACACAGATACACCATTCTGGTATAATAGCCTCTAAAGCACAGAAACCACACATCCAGTTTCATTAATGTTAAGGCAGTAGAACTCCATTTTCTTTCATGGAAATGATATTTGGGTTGCTCATTTAGTTTACTTTTCAGTTTCATTATCGCTGGTATTATGGGATAATAAAATGAGTTTACAGTTCAATAATGGCATGAATTTACCATTG
This sequence comes from Cariama cristata, assembly GCF_000690535.1. NCBI lineage: Eukaryota > Metazoa > Chordata > Aves > Cariamiformes > Cariamidae > Cariama > Cariama cristata. Next base: position 4,245 of record NW_009621591.1, read on the forward strand.
AACAAAATTACTGCTAAAGAGATTTTTGTTAATCATTAAAAATATAATTTCTCATACCATTTTAATAGGTACACCTACTAAAATAATGGCAGTGCAGTAACTGAAGGAGAAAGTTTAAAAGAAGCAGCCTCTATATAATAGCAAATTCTTACTACACAAATGTCTTGACATTAATCATTGCAAACCATTTGAGAACTTTATATATTCCAATTCATAAACTTGGCTTTATTATGAAGTATATTGCAGTTATAAATAGTTGCCAATTTATGAACCCTGTATTTTTCACTTTTTTTAACTTTGCCTTTTTTCTTTTTAGAATATATATATACTTTTATATATACATATATTCTGAACTAACATACTATATATACGCATGGTGATGGCACTGGTTTTACCTCTACCTCCCTCAAAAAACCAACAAAAAGTTTGGGTACAAAAAAAATGAATAATTACTCTAGAATTACGCCTATGCTTAAAGAGAAGAAAGAGTCTGGGGGACATTTAAATTAGAAATAGGGCTAAAATCAACTCATGTTCAGATATGAAAAAAGTTCATTTTACTAGTTTAGTTGCAAGTTTTGTTGCCTTGCTTTATTCCCTTGTTCAAGGCATAGTTGTTTTACCTTGGCTACATATCTTTGGCTCTCAAAATGCAGAGTTTCATAGAGAGGGAGAGATGCTTGTTTCCTCTTGTAGCATGCCACTGAACAAGCCTCCAGGTTGCTTTTTCTCAGCAGGGTTTCTTCATAGTGCAGCATATTGCTTTCCCACAGTACTGCAACAGTAACAGCAACCATATGTATGCAGACTGTATCCCACAGAGCCCTGTAATTCCCATTTTACAAATGCAGCAATTACATAGAGGTTAAATAATTTGAACAAGAGGAGATTCACTAACAGTCTGTAAAGAAGACATTGGATCTAAGTGTAGGCCTGCTCATGATTCTTAAGAAGTTTTTGGACAGTATCTTGAAAACATAAGCATTTAAATGTAAACATGTAAATATCATCGTCTACCACAAGCATTCCACAACCTCTAAGACATTTTGCTATTGGTACTGACAGGCAAAAAGGTCTGTGTCACAGTGCAATCTGTCTAGAGTTTTTTTAAAAAGTAAGTAGTATATTAATAACTGCTTCAGTCACTTATTACCTTATAGCCATTATAGACATTAGTTGCATAAATCCATCAAGTTTCCCTGCCCAGATCCAGAGCCTCTTTGGGAGTTTCTCATTAACCTCACAGCCCCACTCAAGTCCTTCTTCTCTCCTACCATCTCTCATGCTTCTGCCTTCCTATGGAACAAAGCTATTTATAAAGAGAAGCCAACACATATTGTAGCCATCTACAATGCATATTCACAGAATCACAGAATGATTTGGTTGGAAGCGACCTTAAAGGCCACCTCGTTCCAACCCCCCTGCCATGGGCAGGGACACCTTCCACCAGACCAGGTTGCTCAAAGCCCCATCCAACCTGGCCTTGAACACTTCCAGGGAGCGGGCATCCACAGCTTCTCTGGGCAACTGGTGCCAGTGCCTCACCACTCTCACACTGAAGAATTTCTTCCTAATACTCTGCAAAATTTGCTGTATGTACATCTCCTTGACTTAATTTGACATTTTCTTCATCCATCATACTTTTTCCTTCAGCCTACCCACATTTCTACACCTCACTGACTGCAGGAAGTTCCTCAGAGGACCACAGGCATCCTAAAGCTAACAAGAAGATAGACAGATAGATAAGACAAAAGAAATGGTGGAATGAGGTATTCTAATCATTGGTCTTGGTCTATGTTAGATATATCACCTTTATAATACAACTTTATTTCTATTCCATGTCTTTTATCTTTAATATAATGAAGCATCCACTTTAAACTCCCACTCCAGAAAACATGGAAGCTGGGGCAAAGGTTTTAAAGACAAGTTATATACCACAATTTAAACTATATACAACAGAAATGCAAATTGGATTCCTTCTAATAAGCATCATTTAGGAAAAAAACAAATTAAATTACGACTGATCTTGAGTATAAATGGTAAGCACAACTTTCAATGTTCTTATTACTGCTAATATCAGTCTGCAAGATCATTAGAGACCAGATATGAATGGACAGACAACATTGAGTTTCATCTGGCATACAAGTACAATGAGACATTTATGCTTATAGAACAATAGAAGTTTTTGAGTAATAGTAACTAACAGTTTTTAAAACTAGGGTTCCTGTGAGTTGTTGCTTCCTCCCTTTATGTTTACACAGATCAAATCATCAGCATTTTTGCTTCTGAATCTTATGCTGAAGCACATACACTACAGGCCAGCACAGAACAGGGTCAGAAGAAGAAATCAGGCTGGTTACATCCTCCTCCTCCTGACTGTGAGACTGGGACCCAGAAGAGGTTAGCTGTTTCCTAATTAATTTGATTTTTAAAGTTGTTATTATTATTAAATGTCATTGAAATTAGCAGTATTCCTCGCCAGCCAATTGCTTTTATTACTTGTTAACTCTGGAAATATCTACTCAACAAGAACACATTTTTCTATCAAGTCAGCTGGGAAGTTTATTTCTCCTGTCATTACATCGGATTATTATTTTACAGTTACAGACAGATTGTTATCAGCCTTCAGAGGCTTTAAAAAAAATACAATATGGTTCCTGGCACTCCCAAGAAGACTGAGAAATGCCACCCACACAATTAGCAACACTTTTTTTTTTTTTTTTTTTGGTCCAACACAGCAAGCAAGAATATTTGTTCTACAGATGTTTTGGAGTTAATTCTGCAGTAAAATCTGGCACAGAACAGACTCACTAATGCACTAAGGCATGACACTTCTGTACCGAAACTTCAAGCAAATCTGCGATGCCTTTGCTGCTTACTGGTAGGAAATAGAATCACTTCAAATATCCCTTAGCATATCTGCCTTAGGATACTTCAATAGGACATGACTACAGCTGTACTTCACTAACAAAATGTTCCTAGTATTAACAAGGTTATGTGTTACAGAATATTGCAAAGGTATACCCTGCTGATGAAAAGCCTAGACCTATAAGCGCAGTGTTACCTGTACAGTTGCACATGCTTTACAGATCTCTATTTACAGAGCTGTGAAGAGGAGCAACATATCCCACTTCTAAATAACCCTCCTGGCATGTATAGAGGGTCTGGAAGTTGTTTGTGACAGACAAAGGTGACATGACTTTCCAATCTAAAAAAAATTTATTTTTTTTTTTTTTAAAGATCAACTTGAATGGCTAAAGAGTCAGCACTATTATACCTAAGGGACACAGTAAGCATTCCCGATTTATCAGTACTCAGGGCTCCTAGAGGGAAAGTTTTGCTTTTTGACAGCGACCATACTTTTGGCTGACATCTGAGGAGCTGTCTGATTAGCAGAGTAAACGTTTTTTTAAAAAATACCAAGGCAAACCTTCTTAATCAACAGAATCTGAATGAACAGAGAAAAGTCTTTCAGTACAAAATTTAGAACTTGTGGAAGACGATAACTGCCTATGCGCAATGATAGCGAGCACCAGGAACAGTCAATTCTGGACATGGGAAATAATCTAGTAGTGAGGGTCACCGCAGCTTTCTTTAAGGGAGAATTACCTTTGCGTTATTAATAATTACTGCAAGACATGGGACTTGTTCATTTACCAGATGAACTAACAGTAGTGAAAGAATACTTGTCTGCATTCCTGACTTCTGCTGAACTGCAAGCTGCTAATATATTTTTCACATCTATGCAAAGGCATGACAATCCTGTTCCAAAAATCACAGAACCAATTGGCAGACTTGGGACATTTCAATCAGTTTGAAAAGAAATAAACTACTACTTTTAATAACCAAAAGCTTTAACAAAGTCATAAGAATTAAAAGTGGGAGATGCATTCTGCTCAGTTTGCAGGAGCCTTTGAAACAGCAAACAAATATTGCCTTTCAAAGGTGGTGGTGATGTCAAATATCTTACTACTGAAAGGTCAATTATCTTCTGGATTACTGTGTTCAGCCTGAGAATGCTATTTAAGAGTAGAAGCTGAAGAGACTTAGAAATGTAAAGATACGGAAAGACTTCTAGGTGAGGAGATAAGTAGTTAGTAAGAAAACATTTGTGGGTTTCTATTATTATCCTCACAGTGGAAATCCAAAGGAATGTGCCATTAAAATGAACCCCAGTGATTGAAATTATAATACTTCCTCCTCCCTTTCAAAGCATTAACTGCCACTGGAACTCAAATTCACAACACATCTGAGACCAAGAGATTAAAACAAAGACTGGACAGCCAGACAGCCCTGGAATTCTCAAAATTGCCTAATGACATTAGATGCCCAGTTCTCACCGAAATGTACATAGAAAGAAAATTACTAAGGAACATTTTCATCTACTGGCTTATAAAAGAAGATATTTTACTCATCCATAAAAGAAAAACACTATGAACTGTTAAAAGACTAGTTATAGTTATTCCTGCCAAGAAAAAGTTTCCTACTCCCATCTAGCCAGCACACCAAAGTTCACTGTCTAATAAAAGGTGCTGTCTTCTCTATGATACAACTTTGAAAAAAAGGTGTAAGTTTTCATCACTAAGAATTCTTTAAAGGTCTCCATCAGCCTTTAGTCATAAAAGCTAGAAATTTTTATCAATCTTTAGTTGTTCCAGTAAAGATTAGTATACTCAGTTCACATATTCAATTGTAGCAAATGAAATGTGAATCTGAGCAGTTTATTACTATCATCTTGATTTTTTAAATTCTTAATCAACTAAACACAATCCTGCTAAAATTCCTACATCATTCTTTGAATTTGCAAGAAAGCAATTCCTGAACACAGCTGTAAGACTAACTTAATGGTCCAAAGACTGCTTCAGGCTTGAAACAGAAATTATACATCAGTCACACTGAATTAGCAGTTGTCATAGGGATGTTGGAGACCATTATTCCCTGTGTGCACATGTAACTCCTACTAACATTAATGGGGTTACCAAACACATTGAGAGCAAAGCTGGCCCCATTATGTGAACTTTGTTGCAAAAGATTAACTGATTTCTCATGCTAGATGGGTGGAATGGATGTTTTCAACACCAATTCATTGAAGAATATAAGACCACACGCTGCTATTAAATGAATGCATGGCCCAGAAAAGGATTGAAAGCCTGCCTTTGGAAACAAGGGGATACAAAGATCAACACCATTCCCTAGGAATCCTCTCCTTCAGAGTCTGGACAAACTACAGGTTTGGGAATAAGGCTATGTGGACTTCATCCACGTTTCTGCCATGATTAACCACATGCACAAGTATTTCTTCAGGGAAGATTAGTGCTATCTAATACAGAAGCCACCTAATACAGGTGTCCAAATTAGAAGCCTGCATTCCTCATAGAGTCAACAGAGCCCTCAGAGGGCTCACAAACCTAACTCTACCCCTCTCCATTGAATATTAAAGCAGCCCAGACTGCTGCTGCAGATGCTTAAATATAAATGATTACTTTTCCACTTGCAGTAAAACACAGACTATTTTTTCAGGTCTACAGGAGATAAAAACACTGAGGAAGCATTAAATGAAAAACCATGGAATACCTCTCTTTTGAGTAATGGCACAATGGCAAAGTACCTACAGATGTCAAGGCTACCCAGGGTCACTCTTCCTGGTGATTAAAACTGAAAGTTTAGGAACAGCTCCCTGAAAAATTATTACCTGCAAGGATATCTCACCACCACATTTAGTAGCAAAGAATTAAAGCAAGGTCATAAGATTGATTAGTCTGAAGGACTGAATGCCAGAAGCCACACATATGCACTCTCCCTTCCTGGAGCATCTGCCACAGATCTCATCAACATCTATGGGCACATTTCAGATGCAGAATGTGACCATTTAGAAGCATTGCTGTCACATGGCAGGGCAGTAGAACCCAAGAAGCACAGTACACTGTGTGTGATACAAATAGGTCAGTGGAGCATGGAAAGAGGATGGTATTTCTGAAAGAGCCTTCTAAGGAACAGCTGAGGAACAGCATAGAAAACCTGTCCTATGCAGGTTTGTGACAACTCTAGTGACAGTATTTTAGCTTGTGTGCATTCAACAGTGATGAAATATCGCAGTCCCATGTCACACAAATACTAGTGACTTTTACAGTAACTACAAAAAGGAGGGGATAGAAAAAAACCAAACTTACCTTGATTACAATTTTCCCCATTAAATAATTTTGGCTTAACTTGTCACAAGGGAGAAAAAGGGGAGGGGGGGGGGGAAACAAACACCAAACTAAAAATAACCAAGAAACCCCCACCCTCGTCAAGCTCCTTTGTGAGCTTTAACTCTTTTGCTGCCTTGTCTTCTGTTCTCTCTATCTAAGACTAGAAAAGTGATACCACCTCTGATTTTTCTTTGACAATTGCTTGGTTACCCTTCTGGATTATATTGCATACTAATAGAGTAGAAATTTTGCTAAAAAATGGTAAGAACTAAAAATAACCAAGAAACCCCCACCCTCGTCAAGCTCCTTTGTGAGCTTTAACTCTTTTGCTGCCTTGTCTTCTGTTCTCTCTATCTAAGACTAGAAAAGTGATACCACCTCTGATTTTTCTTTGACAATTGCTTGGTTACCCTTCTGGATTATATTGCATACTAATAGAGTAGAAATTTTGCTAAAAAATGGTAAGAGGTGTGATACAGACTAGATGAGATTTAACTTTCACTGTCAGTCATACAAGCTCTTTTTCCCATCCAAATGAGGAATCTTATTTGGATCATCAAATGCTTGAACTGCCTCTGTTAATCTTGAGGAATACACCTTTAGTGAATATCATGAAAGAAGAGACATCGAAAAGATGTGCAAAAAGAGTGGACCATCATTGTGTTATGCTACTTTTAAGGTAGACATTAATTTCACCATGCATGATGAGTTTTGCATATGTATTCATTTAATAGGACTACAATCCATATTTTGATACAGCATTTAGATATCTGGAAAGGGGCAATAATAGTACTTCTTTTTCCTGGATTCACAATATTGCTGTAAAATAAAGATTGGAGTGTGTTTCAAAATGTGCCTAACAGAAGGAAAGTGCTCTAATAACAAAATTGTTTTCTTTGGTTAAGACCTTTTTCATATAAATACATACAATAAAAAGTAAGATTACATAAATAGCTAGGAGGCAAAAAAAAAAAGTCTATGCAGGAGTTTTCACTCACATGAAGAACGTCTATCCATTCTATCCATATGAAATTAGAGAGAGAAAATCCCTGAGTTTAAATATGTAATATTTTTCAGGGAGTTTCTATTTTCCTGTTGCTTCCTGAAAGAAGCTCTAAGCCACTGGCACCAAGGGAAAATCTTCCATATCCACAGAGGGATACACAAGTTCTTTACTGAGCACATCAATCAGAAATTCATCTCCTACTGCAGTAGTGGACTTGCTGTTCTTTCCATCAGTTAGAGAAGAAGTTAGAAAAGTGCAAAATTAGGTGAACAGATAGCTAGTTTTGCAACTGATAGCTCAAGGGCCAGGAACACTGCAGAGCACTACACATTTCAAGACCAGTTGATAAAAGGTAGCATGTTTCTCCTCCCCTCCTCCAAAAGGCGATTAAAGGTAGCAACTCAAAACTGCAAAAAAGAATATTTCTCTAATTCAGATAAGAGATGCTGTAAAACCACTGTTCAGTGGTAATCAGTCCCTAAATCAGTCTTTACCTTCATTATTTAGTTTTAATAGTCCATCTAGTCTGATATAATAATTAATTAGATAATAAGGACCTAACCAAGTATATAATGCTGCTACAATAATGAAAGGGCTAATTAACACACGTGAGGCTATCTGCAAAAAATCTGATTCCTAAATACAATGGTTTAGGCATTAAAAGAGAGAACTTAAGCCTGGGATCTTCAAGCAAATTATTCTTCATGTTTTCAGATTTTTCTATACTATACTGAGCTCACAAGTCAATGAGAGGATTATCAAAGGTTGCCAATTAACTAGACAATTTCAGCAAAACATATTCAACCCAAACTAGATACTAGGGCTACATAATCTTATCTGTTCAACATCAGTGCCAGCTTGATGAACCTCTGTAGACAACAGTTAAGTCATAATCATGACCATTAGCATTTGATTTAAACCAATGAGTTATGTTTGTCAAAGCAAGATCAGACCATACTATGGTAACTACAGATGCAATAAAAATAGATTAAATTTTCAATATTAAACTCCTTATTAGTGACCCACAGGAGAGAGCAGGTGTTACTTGATAAACAAGTTGGCTATGTTAAACCAACAGACTATGTACAGATATTTTTATGATTATGTCTTTATTTTTTATTCAGGGCAAGCCACAAATCCAGTAGGTTGATTAAGCATCCAGTAATTTGTGATCAAGAAACAATTATTTTCATAGTTGTTTTTGAAAAAAAACCCAAACAACCAACAACACAACAAAAAAAAACCAGTCACCAAAGCAGCCAAAAGGAACAAATAGCTACTACTGTTTTTATCCAAGCATTAATGCTCTAAGTTTAGTGACAGTGAAGTATTTCATTTCAAGTTTAGCTTTCTTTGGATATGGCTGGATTTGGTTACATTGTGTACATCTAATGAGAAAATATATTCAAAGCAGGGACACTGTACCTGTTCTTCATCTAACCTGCTGTCCTGTACCACATCCAGCTGCTATCTAGAACAAGAATACCTGTACCTTTGGCAGAATATGGAACTAAAGAACAGTGAGACTTTTTTCCTGGTTCCCTCCATCTTTTTCCTCTTCACAGTTTGACAGAAAACAATGGATCAACTTAGTTTAATTCCTGAATTAGAAATGAAGTGTCTCTCTGGTCATTTGTTTTGCTGCTTTGTTCCCTTTTATCATCACATTGAGCTGAAATATCCTGATAACCAAAAATTACCACTAAAAAGAGCCTGGAGAAGTTTATTGTCTCCCTGCTGCCCATAGAGGCAGTGGCATGAGAACTACCATTCGGCAATGCACAACCTGTTGTTTTGGGTGCTTTAGCTTGTCTTTTTGTCCAGTTATAGGCTATTGCAAGGGTCACTGTCCGATCCCAAATTCCTGCTCCATTCTCTCCTCAATATAGAACAGAAAATAAAAATCATCACTCCTCTGCTGCTCCCAGACATTTAAAAAAAAAGTTACAATCAACTCAGTAATAACAGGCAGTCAATATATCAGTATTTAATTACTGACAGCTCCTGGATTACAATTCTATGCTTTACCAAAAAATACCTTCCCATTTGACTCAGCACAGGACTATTACTTGCCTCTGGAAAGGAAAGGAAGAATTGAAGGACAGAAACAGCAAGCAGGAAGTTCTTGATATCAAAGGAGGCAAAACTGTTTTTCAAAAAACACTGACATCTCAAAACACAAAAGGGCAGGATGTTTTCTAATGCCAGTCTTTACTATAGGTTTACTCAAGGCTGAAAAATTAACTACTCATCTATCCAGTTGTCTGCCTGAGTTCAGAAACTGGGCAGTAAGTGGAAAATCCTTTGTTCTTACTGCTTTTCTTACATTTCTGTGTTCTTAATCCCTTCTCCTCAAGCAGGAACAGGCTATATGCTGACTGAAAGCAACCTCAGAGTCCATTTGAGCTAAAGATCCTACAGCATTGGCCGCATCCCCTATGTCAGGCTGGTTTCCCACACTGTTCAATACAACTAAATCCAGCAGAACTCAGCCCCCATGTATACACTATGAAAAGAGAGGAGCTTTTGCCAGCAGAATTTACTGGAAGTGCTACCTAGACAAAAATCTCAGAAAAAAAATTCCATCTTTGGCTGACATTACAGAAGACCTAATTAAATAGTTGATTTTTATTTTTTTTTTCTCTCTCTAGGCGAAGAGCTAAGTTAAGTCCCATCAGAGGTTTGCTGATAGAAAGAACATTTGACGATAACACCATAGAACTCATCTAGTTTGCTCTTATACATAATGCAGATATTCTTAACTAAGAGCACTACAGGGTCTGTGAATTTGAGATAAGATTTTATCCTCTAAAGCCTCTGAAGAAATGACTTTTCAACAGTTACCCATTTCTGCAGCTGAATTTGGGTTGTTTTGTTTTGTTGTTTTGTTTTTTTTGAAGGGAGTACAGGGTACACTGCACAGTTGGAATTTACCCCAGGTCACTTAGCTATGACTCACCATAGTAGTTCTGCTACACCATTACTTCTGAGCGAACAAGCAGTCCCTGGGCAGATGTGTAGATGCCACAGGTCAGTCCAGGATGTAAGGACAGGAGGAAAAGCTCACATGCGGCAAGTTAAGTGTTTGTAACATATGAGACTTTGCCAAGCACATATTCAGTAGGCTAGATGCTTCTTGGAGCCACTGCTCTCAGAGTCATGGGCCTTACTTGCACATGCACATTTGATACGTATGATACTGCCAGATGAGGCACGGCCCAGGCTCCAGCTTCAAAAGTCTGAAAATCTGGACAAAGGTACCAAGTCTTCACATTTCAATACTCAAACTTCTGGGAGAAGCACAGGAGGTATTCAGGGTGTCTGAGAGTCAGAGGGACAAAGGGAAAGGCAGAGGGACAGCAACATATCCAAGTTTCTCTCCTCCTGCAGTAGTTCAGCTTAAGCTGAAAGACTACATCTGATCTTCCCATAGCAGCCACCAAAAACTTTCCTATGCCAAAACCAAAAATCATTATTCATCTCTCTGCTGGTGGTGGAACAGAAAAGTGGAAATAGAGGGAAAAGCAAATAGAGGGAAAGCAAATAAAAAGAGTGTTAATAAAAAAGTAATTTCATAAAACATGGCATTCAAGACGCATTGCCCTTCCGCACATAGCCTGTTTTGTGTGTGTTTGGTTTTTCCTCCTTCCGCCTCCATTATCATGCAAGGATGTTACTTTCTGACATACATATGCAGCAATGCACAGCTGTGATCAGCTCTGCCCCTGGACATGCATTCTGGACAACAGTTGTGAGAAATGAAAGGTTCTCAGTAGCAAGAGGGAAGAGAGAACCCCAGAGCTCTACACTGACTCCTTAGAAAATTGCTTCTCCATAATGCTGGATTCTGCAGCTGAATATCCTCAAAATGAGTTTGGGTAGCATCAGGTTTGTTGGGTTTTTTTGTTTGTTTTATATTGAATTCTATAATCCAAAATAAAACAAGACTAAGCGAACTTATCCTGTCAACATCTATGGTGGACACAGTCCCGAGTGCTCTATTTCATGCAGTGTGTTTGTTTGTATCACCTTCAGACTACCGTGGAAGTAAGCCCAAAATAATTTTTGTTGCTCACTCCATTATTTTCTTCAGTTCACAATAAAATATGAGGAATTTTCACCAATTGTAAATAGAGCGGAATTACTATCAGCAAATACTAACATCTGACATTACAAATGAGTTGTTTTGCCCCTGTTTTCTCACATGTGCCAACACTTTTACCTACCACTAGAGTAGCCTGCTGGGTATCCTGCTAACTCGATGCAAAGCACACTACAGACTTGAGCTCCACCGTGAGGAATGGCATTTAGTTTGTGCTCACTGTCTCAGGTGCCTGCAGTTCTGAGCCCATTACAGGTTAGCTGGGCCAAGGTTATGCCTCGTAGTTTTACTGGAGTAGGACTGCAGCTTCCACATGTGCACATCCAGGTTTCTAGAGTGACTCCGTGAACAATAAATCACAGATGTGTAAAAGGTTTCACCCCAGACCCTAAAATTCTATTGCCTTACAGATACTATCACACAAATTCTGTAACACATAGGGCACAACACTAACAAAGTAGCACAATGTACTCAACCACAATGCTGGACACCTATTCCAAATGTGTCACTGTCACGTACACAGATCTGGAGATGTAGGTCATAGCTGTCCACAGGGACACAATTATTTTCTGAGATCATTATTCTGCTACAGTTAGCATACGAAAGAATAGGATGAAATCAACTTGCTGTATAGTTTGTCTTTCTTGAACTTGGTTTTTCTGTTCTAGGATTGCTACTATTACTCCTCCAAGAATTACTAGCACATTGCTCATAGCCTGAAGAGCAATAAACACGTGGCACAGGAGAAACAACCAAACATGTTCTAATAGACAGGTCAGAGGCACTCTCACCTTGCATTTAAATAAAGGAGAACAAAACAGTGGGGCTTACAACTAGTTTTTAATCATGATGTATCTTTCATATCAAGTGGGAACCCTGCAGGAAGACTGACATCAGCCCATGAGATGCAGTCATTGCACTCCACTGTCTTCAACAAAAGTTTTATTTCTGCACCAGCATCTTTTCTTCCCCCACACTCAGCAAAAATGTTACAAACAAGATTTTAAGGCTTTCTTGTAAAGAAAGAAAAAATAACCTATAAAATTATAATGTTCTCTAATTCTCACATAAATCTACCGAAAGTGTTCCACTGGCCTTAGGGACTGAGAAATTTGACCCGCAATAATAGATTCTTTTCTCACTTTGCTCCAAAATGCTTCATATGGCCTAATTAAATGTATGTAGTAAATGTCATAAGGTCTATCTCTTTAACTGTTTTACCTCAGAGGGAAAAAGAAAGCGTGAACATCAAATTCTACAGAAGGCATGCAAGCAATCTGTTCCATATAGCTGATGCACTGGATAGAAACATTCCATATTTCATTGCTTTGATGCCGACAATTAAGTGCAAATTGCTTCTCATTGAAACAGAAATCTCTTAGTACTACTAAGGTGAAGAATACCAGAATATTAAAAAAATTATTTTGATCTATTTTGTCTATATTTTGATGTTTCTAGCAGTAGCAATGAAAATACCATTCATGTATATTTAACAGGTTTAAAATAGCTATTTCCCTAAATAAGAGAAAGTTATTTGGCTTGGATGACCATCTCTGTTAAAATGACAGCCTTTAAACCTTTCAACTTAAACACTCCTTAGAGTTGACTCGTATTGATTCTCCTTCCTCCTCCTGTCTCTAAAAAAGCATTCAAAAAAACACACTAATTTGTCTCTAAATTTATAAAAGTTGTAATATCAAAAGTGAATGTGCACTTTCCTCCTATTTGTTTTTTTAATGGGTTTAAAACTGTGTACTGATAATAGGGAAAAAAAAAAAATCTGTATTTCATCATACTACTTTTAGCCTGTGATAAGTTAAAGAAGGTGCTTCTAGGCACCTCTCAGGCCTCCACTACAGAATAATAGCCATTCAGTAATGCAAAAACTGATGGTAGAGTAAAATCTCCACTCAATATTTTGACATTTGAGTTACCTTAAGGAGAGGAGGTATATATTTCCAGAAGTGGCCCACAGCTTCAGATAAGCATTGGCCCTTCTAACAGCAGTTTCACAACAATCATCTTTGCCAAAAACTATCTTTCTCTGTCACACTAAAATTAAAACCTAACTGGACATAAATATAGATAACTGCTTCTATCATCCTTAGTCCATTTTATACATGACAACTCACAGATAATGTTCTAAAAATCACAGAAAAATTTAGGCTGGAAGGAAGGTTACCAGTCCAGCTTGCTGATCAAAGCAGGTCTAATTTTAAATTTACCATAACATATCTTTATTTTATAATAAAGTTACCAGAGACCTTAAGGCCCACCTTAAGACTTTATATCCACGCTTTTAATTTCTTGCACAAAACCATGAAGTGAGATGTTTTCATTGGGACTAATTCCTGTGGAAGTTTATAAGGTAACTTCAGGGGTGGGGAAAGGGCTTATATACTTCTCCCTTCCTTCTCAATCCAAAACATTCCCTGATGATAGCTGCGGGTTCTGACTTGAAGCCATCTCAGTCTCCACTCAATACTAAGAGTTGAAATAACACTCATGGATGCACCATTGACTTAGGGCATTTTAGCCTTGGTTGTGTCAGATGATACACCTCAGTTTTCTTGGCTGAAAAATGTTAGAAACCAGTCTAGCTGAAAGAGCGCCCCAAATGCTTGATTTTACCTTTACCCTTTGCCTCCTGGCAAAAGGTTACAGAGAAGAAAATTAATAGAATAGGAAATTGCTAAAAGGTCTTCAAGTTGTTTCTCTGAAACCAGCTGGCAATAAGAACCTTACAAATTAAATGATACTCACTTTCAACAAGATAGAATCAAAACCAGGTATTATTTACAAAAGGAGTAGTAGTTTATGATAAGCATCCAAGGGAACACCCTGTCAAGGAAAAGAGGTTTAAAGAGTGTATTCTTTAGGAGGGAAAATACAGCTACAAGCTTTCCCTATCGTGATAACAAATGTACTATTAAAACATTTAAAGTTTTTCCAAAACTACATTCAAAATTTATTTAAAATAGTGGGTAAAGCTTAATTGACCAGACTTAGTTCTCTACAATCTAATGATACTGAGAACAATAGAAAATTGGAATGGCTATAAAGCACTTACCAGAGGACCGTAGAGGTCAATACAGTACATTTCACTATCAGTTTTGATGGGTATTATGTAACTCATCTGAAACTCTACTCTCAAAGCAAAAAGACTACAATGGTGTTTTATAAAGTATTCCTCCTCCCGCTCTCCAACAGTTACTAAAAAAGCAAGGGAGAAATCAGACTTGCACAGAATTAATTTTCTGACTCATTAAATGAAGCTTTTTAAGAGTCAATGAAACAGTATTCACCTATTACAGCTCATCATCTCAAAAAAAATGCAACTTCCCGGGTTTGGCAGCTGCACTGTTTCTCAAAAACCTCCCTCTGCACTCACAGGGATCATCACTACTAACTCCATCTCCCACATTTTATAAGCCTTCATTCAAAGCAAAGTATTAGGAAGCAATAATATTTTATAGCAATCTGTTTCCTACTATCCACATTACATTTCTCTATGGAACATGAATTTAGCTTTCTGAATAAGATTGAACTTTTCATTAGTCAACCTACCTCACTTACAATTATCAAGCAAAATGGAATCATCAACTAGTTTTGTACCACAGATGTACTCGGGAAGAGAAAACAGATGCACTAATTATCTCTAGCATATCCCCTGTGAGTTTCCTACAGGACACTTCCAGTCTTTGTGTATCTCATGCCCATTAACCAGAAGCAGTGCGATATCCCTACAGGGAGTTTGTTCTCCGCAGTTAATCCGGAAGGAGTAAAATTTAGGTAACAGCTCTTTTCATCACTCTTCCAATCTGAAATAGATCCTAATGAGGAATTTATTGCAGCAATTTATGTTATTTTTATATTTTTAGATGCAACTTCCTAGAGAGATATTCAAATTGTGGTAAGACGAACATTTACTTCAGCAGGCCTACCTTTGCACTCTGTGGACTGCTAAAAACTACAGATCATGCTGAGGTAAGCACTGGGCCTTAACATGCTGCAATTTCTTTCTTTTTTACTATGGTGAAGATTCAAATAGAAAAGAAACCTCATTAATCTACATATGTATATATGGTACACAATAAACCTACTGTTAAAGCAAAGGCAATAATTTTTCTAGAATTGTACAAAAGTCCAATTGAAAAAAGAATAATTTGGATATATATCCATGTGACTCACTGATCTTAAAATTTAATATGGGGAAGAAACAAACAACTCGGAACATATTTCGCCACATTATCAGCAAGTTTGGCCACCTCTTGGTGTTTAAACTAGAGATGCATAGAACAAATCAAAAAGCCGCTTCACCCAAGTGAGGTCTGAGTTTTAAAGCAGATAATTAGACCTATATATATGAGCATTAGAAAGACAGAACTCTGCCAATACCAGCCAATACCAGGCAATTCAGATCACATTTCAAAGCAACTGCTTCAGGGTAAATCTTGTTGTAAATATTGCCAAGAGGAACAATATACAATAGCATGGAAACCCTTGTAAACATTCTAGAAGAAATACACGTTCAGGTGAAGCCAAATGAACTGAACTGCCCGAAACTCATTTTAAAAGCATCAGAGTTTTTCCTTTTCCCCCGCCTCCTCTTTTTTTTTATTTCCTAATTGAAAATTTTTAAAAAAAAGATAGCCGTCAGATGCATACTGGCAGCTCTGCTTTTGACAAGTAGCACTTATCTCTTCAATCTCTTTACTAAGCTATTAATACAAACAAATGGCAAATCTTCAGATAGTAAACTTATTTTATTTCCACTTTTCTCATCAACAACAGCAGAGCTCCCTATTCTTCCTAGAAGATACAGTTTTCTGCTGTTTATGTTTTTCTTTTTTGCACCCTGGAGGGGGGGACACACCTAGGTCTCTTGATCTGAACAGCCCTGAGCTTTGCTGGTTGGGTCTTTGCAAAGACATGAATTTGGTATTGTCAACCTCTTTCC
>NW_009621591.1:20534-50947 GCF_000690535.1 Cariama cristata
CCTCCACTGCTACAACTCCAACCCAATCTTATCAGACCTGCAGATTATCACAGCCTCAACCTAGTATTTTATAGGCTTCCAGCAGATTTACTAGAAATACCGTGCACTTCAGGAGGCAATGACATTAATGAACAATAGTTCGCTTTTTAATGTGGAAAAAAGAAAACTGTTTCCATGATTTCTGTGTGTTTGAGAAAAGGCGCAATCTTTCACCTCAATCCCATTCTCGGTCAAGGCCTAGATACATGCCAAGTTGTTTTGCTTGCCTCAGTAAAACAAAAATTGAGCAGGGTGAGCAGCCTTAGAGGTGTGCTGGAGCGCAGGCTGTGCAAGGTTGCATGCTGCTCTTCTAAGGCACACTGCTGCCAGAAGAGTTACTGCAGAGACGAGCTGTCCAGGCGCTGAAGCAGCACTAATGGCATGCGAATAGCGAGCAAAGCAAGATAATGTTTACAGTTTCATACCCATTAAGGTGACACATACTCCAAAAAGCAGACTGTCTAAAACAACATCAGCTGTCACCCATTGAATAATTACAAAATTGATTAAGTCTTCAACTCTATGATTAAGTACTACTGCCTTTGCAGGCCTTCCTTAAGACCTATGGTGGATAGATTCGAAGAAGCAATCTTCATAATATTTTTTTCTGAAATTTTCCAGGAACGCACTGGCCAAAGTGTGTCAAAGTCCTAAGGAAATGGGGAGCTGTTTTACAATGCAAACTGCCTGACAACCATAACAACCTATTCTGTACTGCACGCAAGTACTACAGTACAGCATTATTCCACCTCAGTTGTCTCTTTTTTCAGAGCCCAATTCCACTGTCAGCTGTAATGTGGTTTTTCCCAGTGGCAATCCCAACAGGCAAACGCAAGGCAGTTTGTCCTCCGTGGGTTGCAGTGCTGGGTTTGTGCTGATTGCCACCAGCCCTGTCAGTGCTTAGTGAAAAGGGAAGTAATTTATAAAGACTTTACTGAAGTGACCAGTGGTAAAGCTCTGACTGGGGAGGGCCTCACAGTAAGAACTACACTGACCAGGACCATAACAAATGTGTATTTCGGAAAGGAAGAAAGGCTATTTTGTAGTGCTGTGCAACAGAAGAAAACTATACTGGGACATAAAGAGGAGACTTTTATTGGCTTCCACACCAAGAAAACACCAAAAAGGAACAGAGACTCCATTTATTATCTGCCTTTCCTATTTCATCTACTCCAACTCTGTTCTTTCTTTCAGTGTTAAGTGGGCTAAGTTTCAGCCACCTGAAGCTAGGCATAAGAACACTAGCTCTTACTAGTCCATTTTACTATGTTAATCCACTGTTTTCTGGCATGTCTGATTTTTTTTTTTTGCTTTGTCCACAAGATCTTGCATCACTCTTTGATTTATTTTAAATTTACTTTTCTGTAAACCTAGACAAGAGTTAAAAAGAAAGGGAAAGAATAGATTACTCTAAGTCTCCATTCAATCATTTCTCTTCAGTGATGTGCCTGCAATCCCTTTTAGCATATCAGTTATTCTGGCTTGAAATACATTTCCCACCAGTTTTGTAAGCTGCTGGTACCTTGCACAGGATAATACAAAGAAGGCATTAGCCTGCAACAAGAAAAAGTTTAGGAAGAAAATTATTCATATGCAGACAACTGGATGTGGCCCATCATAGCATACCTGCCCATATGTTCTCAGTACCATATGCAAACATCTCAAGTCAAAAACAGCAGTTAGGCAGCCAACAACACTGCAGCTGGGGAAAGGAAGAAAAGGTATTTAACAAACTGAGAAGGAGGTTCATATAGGCAGAAGTTGATTTTGTTCAGTATGTAACAGTGTCCAGGACATTTCATGCTCAACAAGGGCAGCCACTAGAGCTTTTAGAACGAGTGATCAGAATACAGGATCAAGGACTTCCATGAAGCAGGAGAAAGAAAAGTAGAACAGTGTTCTGCTAGTTTAGATTGCTTCAGGCACATGCTGTTCCATAACAAGCCAACAACTGTGTATTCATCTATGGCTGAGAGTCCTGTGTCATCTCTAAGGATGGTTCAGCTGAAAACGCTACGAGGGAACATATTGCTAGCAAATAGGAAACCAAAGAGACACCGGTGTTGAAGAGAAGTATTTTAAAATGTACATGGCTTGTGACTATTTTCGCAATGAAAGATCATGATCACTGCACTTGGTAGAACCAAAAGATTGCAGCCAGTGTTGGTATGAACTGACTGAGGATCCTGACAGATGCTAGATGTGCTACATTTGAGGCCCCAAATACCCTTCCCAGACAGAAGTTTTTCTTCAGACCTCCACATTTGTGGATATTTCAATAAACCTGCTCTGCTTCACATGCACAGCATTACATGAAGTAAAATAAAGACTTGATTTGTTTTCCTCTGAAAAAGGGGAACCTCTGTTACCCAGATATTCATCTTTTTTTTTAAAAAAAATCATAAAATAACTGTATTTTTATAAATACAGTTTAAAATCCTATAAAAGGAATTTACCATGTAGACCTTTATTGGATACTAGGCTAGCTTTTTAAGTACTTTTTGCAAGAGAACAACAAACAACTGGCTAGAGCAACTGCATTTGAAGAAAAGAAGATGGAAGAGAGATCTTTATCCAAAGGAAGTTACTAAAATGGTATTTTCCTTATTTCATGTGAAAAGCTTGTGTCACAACTTGCAAGAATAGGCTAAAGTGCTATCTGAACTTTAAGTCAATCTGACACAATCCATGATAGAGTCCATCTCATCATGACTGCATGAATCTCAACTACAGCATTTAATCTTCTTGAATAAATTACAATCATGTTTCTCCCATAAGAACTTTTTCTTAAGCACTTAAAATTGTATTATACTATTTAAATCAGAGGCATAAAAATGTGACACAAAATATGAAACAGTATTAGGAAGTGCCTGGAGAACAGTTGCTTTGCTCTGTATCTTGTACCTTCAAAGTGGAAATCTGAAGCAGAGAAAGATTGACTCATAATAGCAGTTAGTTAATATATAAGTAGGCTGCAATTAATTAAGCAGATATGTTGCTTTTTTAAACTTTCCTTCTGAATTATAGTCTTCCCTTTTAGCTCATTTTGCTCAGTCCAACTGTTCTGACAGCTATTGACAGCAATAGCCAAAAATACCACAGGTTTTTCTGCAGAAAACCCTACAGATACTGACTGCTAAATCCAGCAGTGCATGTCAATTTGATGACTATAATACAGACTTTCATATTTCATTTTAATCTCCTTTGCTTTCATGTTGAGGACATGAAGTTTTACAGTTTTATTACAGCCTGCTCCTTTGCCTTCTCCCAAATAACTAAGACTAAGTAGGACAAGTAGGAAAAGCCCACGCTGGCTGTCACTAGCAGCATTTGCGCTGTTGTGATAGCAGGCTTTAGCAATTTACAATTTCTCTAGAGCTTAAACAAAAGGAACAGAAACAGGAACAATTCTCAGTAATGCCACTCTGCTTGCCACAGAGTAGTAAGGTTTAAGAAGGAAGTATCCTCTTTCCTCTTGCTTCCTTCGCTACAACGCTGAAGTCTGTAGAAATTAGAGGAATAGCCACATTCCCATTTTAAACTGTGCGTTAAACAGAACCAAAATAGACATTCACATCTAAGACTTAAGTGCTTGATATTGTGGTTTTTAACTTTCCTGCTTAAACACAATGACTACACTTGTAGCTGTGATTAAGGCTGCTCTGTCATTTATGTTATTCAAGATAATCACACCAGTTTGTTTTTTCATTAGTCATTTAAAGGTCAGATCAGTTTATCTTGTCATGTGTTGTGGTAGAGACTGGAACCTAACTTGCACAGATAAAAGATATTTCTATTACACATTTCCATTAGATGTCTGCAGCTGCCTCTGACTTAGATTGGGTCTGGATATTTAAACACAGGCATATGAACTTCAGCGTGCAGGCGGGCCATCAAAACATGTAGTCTTCTTAAAAAAAAAAAAAAAAAAACGAAAACACAAAACAAAACACAAAACAAAACCAGAAAGTTCCTAGAAATTACGGCACTTCTTTCAGGACTAATAGTGCTAAACCAACCACTATGCAGAGTTACAGTTTAAGAGATGATGGTATCTAAAAATTTACTCTCATGCTGGTTGATATTCTTTGATATTTGTTGACTTACACCTACAAATGTGCAAGTCTACAGTTGTCACATGGACCCAGTTCTCATTCATCCAAATAAAATGTGAGAGGGGAAAACTGAGTACATGATGTACTAGCGTATACTATGTGTTTTTCAAAAGCAAACCAAAGCTAGTTGCTCTAGGTACTTTGGCATTTATCAATACAGTATACTTCCTACTCTAAGTCCTTAACTCAATGATCTATATCAAACAGCCACCTACAGTAACCAGGTTACGAGTGAACTTGAGAGGTAAGAGCAGCATTTCTTCAAAGAAAATCAGGATTGTTGGTTTTGCAAAAGTTTATTTACAATTTAATTAGCTTCTGATAGTCAAATTAATTCCAGTTTTGTTTTTTAGTATGTTGTAATGAAAAACAACTTAAACTCTGAAAATGTCAGGTAACTGTCAAGCTATATTTAACTACCATGTTTCACTTATGAGGAAACATCATTTGAATAAACAGATGGTGTTGCTATGGGGTTGCCATCATTAGTAGAAGCTGTAGAAGCACACATTTGACTCTGAAAACGGCAGATACGAAGGGCAAGAAAAAGATATGTGATATTGGGCATTTCCAGAAGCAAAACCATGGTTATACTAAATCATAGTTTGTTTCATTCCTGCACTCAATAACATAGTTTTACTGTCAGGGTTGCTTGAATTCTTGAGAACTAAATAAGAAGTGAATCTTGCTAGCTGATTCTCAGTTAATTTCAGGAGTATTTGCATTCTTAGCTCCTTTGCTCCCTCCCTTGAAATCCCTGGGAGAGTGAATGTACAATTTTGGTTACTTCATCAAATCATTTATGTAGCTGGAAGTCTATTGAAAGTAGATTGTCATGCTGTTTCTGGAATATGAACGCCACCAGCCAGCCAAGGTATTTAGTCAATGTTATTTAAATGCTATTTAAACAGCTAGTACGAAATTTTAAAAAAAAAGTTATGAAAATAGAACAGAATATTCCAGTTCATCCAAAGAAATGCAATCAGGAGTGTGAAGTTGTTTATGATACATATTGTTACTTACAGTAGTTGAATTTTACTAAAAATGGACATCACACTAGGATAGAGGCACTGTCTTATTTCCATGAATTGCTTTAAAACTGCAGCAGCTAGAAATTTTCAAAACTACAGCAGAATTTTCATCTGCTTAAGCACTCAAATAAATAACATTTCAAATTCCAAATTAGTACCAAGAGGGAATGAAAAGGTAATCAAGGACAATATTTCATCGGCTGGTTATATAAGTTAATCATAATTCAAGAATGCTGAATATAATTTTGACACTATACTTGTGGATTACTTTGAGATTTAAAAAGTGATTGGTTAGATTTCATTTTGACCTTGCTTGTATTTTGCTCATGTACACGTAGAAAAATAACAACCATAACCAATCAGTTCAGCAACACTTAAAAGCATTTCCACGAAACTAATTCTGATACGCAAAAGGACTGTGATTATTATTTACTTCAGAATTTCTCAGTGTACTAACACAAAGACAGACCTGTGGGAAAAGGCTTAAGCTCCTTTGAAAACCTTACCACTAACATGCTGCTGCAAAGTCTAGCAAAGTTGGATCAGTTGTTAGGAAAGATTAAAATACAGCAAACAGGAAAATCCCATTACTGACTTAATGGCCTCATCATAGTTCAGTGTCAGAATCTTAGTGAACTTTAAGACAAATTATAGCATTTTGTGTACAACCATCACCAAGGCAACAGGAGTATGGAAGTACTGAGCAAAATGAGGGTACAAAAGAAAAACTGTACCAAGTTAAACTGAATAAAAAACAGACCATAAAAATATCAATGGGAACCATCTTTCAAGTGTAATACAGTAAAGAAAGAATGTGAAAGGTCATTTATTACATTGGACAGAGGTAAATATGCTTTCTTTGTTAACAACAAACGTATATAGTGAGGAAACTTCTATACCTTCTATACCTTCTTATAGACACCACACAAATCACTCTTCAAAAACTTAAAATCTGGGTTTTTTTGCTGTTTGTGACAAGCCTGGTTGTGGAGCAGAAGTTTCTATGCATTACAACTGGACAAGTTTCTTTCTGTGTTTACTAAACATCTGGCACTAATGGCAAAGCAGATTAGATGTTTTTGTTTCAGTACCCAGTATCAGCCATTTCCGCTTTCAAGGGTATTTCCTTTATAAGGTACAACTGTTAGATTCACATACACTACCTGTTAACTTTGCAAGTAAAAAGGACTTGACTCAGTCCTTAGCCTTACATATCTAAGGTCCCTGCGTGGAACAAATCCCCAAACCAAGCCGCTGGCCAAATTTGTTTCCCTATCTTCTTTCACATTACTATTAGAATTATGAGCACCCCTGTGACCTCCTTCCTTCAAAGTGAGAAGCAACCATATTTTATTTGCATTACACCTGGCAGTGATCATAAAGCTTTTATACTTTATTGATAATGAAAAGAGTGCAAGTATAGACAGCTGCATGTAAGTAAAACCTTCTTGCCAGACACAAAGTCAGTATTCTCTATGCAGAAGTACTATTATAGCATCTTTTTAAGCCATAGGTATTACAATGGAGACCAAGTAGCACAATCATTAATTTCAATGATATCATTGTGCCTAGTAGGCAGATATCTTTCCAACATACTCCAGATCATTACCACTAACCAGAAATTAGGACCCATGACATTTTATCCAAAAAATTAAGCACACAAACAGCTCCAGTCTACCTGCAAAAACAAAGCCATCCAGGAAATTATCAATAATCTGAATTACATGTTAGATCTGTAATGAATTGTACATAGAAAGTTATTAAAACTACCTCAGAGCATTCAGCCAGGAGTTGAATTGTGAACAGTTTTGATAATTCTTTCAGCAATGAAAGAAGCGGCACCCTAGAAAAAGAAGCTTAACTTCAGAAGCCTAGTTAATGAATGCATACAAATTGAGATTCCTTCCCACTCCTCTCAGAGGCAACACTTCCTGCTCTTGCAATTTTATCATGGCTCTCACTATTTTTAGTGCTTTTCTTAGAGTCTCTGCTGCTGGAATCATGCCTGAGAGTCTTAGCATTAATTTTAAAAGAAAAGATTTCCACTCCCCCACATTCTGAGAAAAGCTTGAAAGTGTGAAACCAGTGCAGCCTACAGGCTAAAAAACTAGAAAGAATACAAGAAATGCAGGATGGGTTTTGTTTTGTTTTAAAACAAACTTATGATTCCTAAGCTGATTCCTCGAGTGGCAGGAGCTAGGTAGTGCATTGACTCCTCACAGCTGAGGAGCTGGAGCCTCTCCAGAGCAGATGCAAGGCACATCAGCAGTTTTACATGGAAAAAATATGCAATGCTGCTTTCACTGCTTTTTCTATGCAGTGGATATTCTTACTCTTCAGAGTGCTAATCCAGCTTCTCCTAAAAGTCATACTTTTAAAGAGAACACTTGAACTAAGAATAAATATTATTTTGTGCACAAACTGTTTTTGGTTTACAACAAGATAATTTTCTCTTTCTTCTCTGAACAGCTAACTCCTCTGCAACTAAGAGCATCTTGCGTGAGAAGAGAAAACTAAAGAGTTACATTACCTGCAAGAAAAGCGTAAACATGTGTTAAGAAGGAATCAGGCGTCCTTAGGGGAATGAGGATGCTTTTACGTTTGCCTTAACATGGCTACTTGCTTTTAGTTATACCTGCAGTTGGAATTTGAAAGAGAAAGTTAAATAATCTGCTTTTATCTTATTATATGATTAGGCAGCTTTACAAAAAACCTACCACTAGATGGTGCAACAGCTTAAATAATTCATAAATCTACAGCACTTGCCCCTGCCTCTTCCTTCCGCCCCCGATGAAGTGCGCTCAGCAGGACCAGGAGACAACGCACAACTGGGAAGCAAATTTGTCTTCTATGATTTGTATTTGTCAAAATAGCAGTCAGAAATAACTTTCTCCTAGACATAATAATTCACTCCCTTCTTTGGCATTTCTTTTAAACAGTAGGGAACAGCGGTTGCTCCTCTGAAGGAAAACTGAACAGTAATGAAATTGCTATGACTCCCTATGGCGCCCTGGCTGAGAGCTACAGGAGGAGGGAAGTGACCGACCACTGCAGATCAGGGTAGACAGAATGCTATTCTTGGACTTCAGAACTTCAGCTCCCTCTTCTGCTGGACAGACTAACTCTGCAAACCCAAAAGCAAGTCTCTTAACCTCTCTGCACCTCAGTTCTCATCTGGAAGTAAAAATTATGGAGCTGTTTGTTAGTACTTGCAACCTCAGACAGATGCTGAAAGTACAAATACATTTAAATTTATGCCATATTCCAGAACAATAAAGTATTTCAGTATATGTACGAGAGGCACATAACAGCTTTAGCATTCCTTTTCCTTTGGCCTACAGTACTCTAACCAGATGCATTTTGATTATTTTTAAAATGAGCTATGGTGACTTTCAGAAGTCTCTTACCTACTATTGCAGGGGATCAGACGCAGTTACTCAGGAAATGCTTCTACTGTGCCCTTACTTCTTTTAGGGTGTACTGTTTCACCTCCTGAAGCTCTGGATTTTGAAGAAAGCCTGGTGGGTCAAATGTATTGCTATGCAGCTAAAATGGGCTATCCTGGTGTTTAAGTATGGCTGTATTTTTATTTTAGTAATTTTGTTTAAATGTTTATCAAGAGTGCCAGGAACCATTTATTACAAATTAAGTTAAACTGATAAATAAAAAAAAAAAAAGTCTCCTCCAGTTCTAGATGCACAGCATAGGAAGTTTTGAGCTTACCTTGTTCACAACCAGCAGAACTACAAGCCTAAAGTGTATGTTCTTCTAAAACACATTTTTTAATTACCATCAGTAAACAGATTATAACCAAAGTTACAAATGATGTGTGTTTAAGCCTATAAGAAAAAGGAAACAGTTGGGTAGGTAACATTAGAAGTCAGTCATGTAGACAAGGTAAATTTTCAGTCAACTAGTAGACATCAATCAGACTATTTAATTAATCAGGTACGTAAGATAACACACAGAAAGTACACACCTTCATTTCACAGGGAAGAAACCTCCATCCAGGCATAGCTACCCTCCACATGAACATTACCAAAAAAAAAAAAAAAAAACCAACAAAAAAAACCCAACACACAGCTGAGTAACACATACACCTATGAAACAGACCAGGAACTGCTACAGGAACTATGAGAAATTCCCTAACAGCACACGCAACTGGGAGGAAGAACACTAGGTTACAAAACAGGTTTGAAAAAGAAAGGAGTCTGTGCCTAATACATTAACAACTAAGACTTGAAAACCAAGATAACTGAAAACTCTTCCCACTCTAGATGCATCATGGGATAAAATTCCCCCAGGAGATGACAGGGCCTCCCCTAAGCTAAGCTAAAACTGGTGGAAGTATCATCAGGGTGCTCACATGGGATGGAAGAGATTCACGCTTGTGGTTTTCACTACAGGAAAGAACATTTCTTGGATATACATGATACATTTAGCTGTTAAGCCTTTTACTGCGCTGAACATATTTACTCTGCTTTAAAAAAAAAAATTTTAAAAAAATTAAAAAAAAAAAAAAAAAATCAATCAATCATCAAGCCTGTAACTCTTTGCCAGATTGTCAAAGGGAAATTGTTGTCCCTAAAAGTGGGATCTTCACCTGGTATGCAAGCCAATTCACACAGGGTTGAGATGTTCCTTTTATTATAGGTTTGTGCAAAGCCAGGAGCCAGGTCATGTCCCACAAAGCTGGCTCAACTTCACATGAAAACTACAGCATATTTATCCTGTTACATGATTAGCAAAAAACCACCCAAACTAGTTAGTAATTACACCATCATTTTTTATGGGTTAGCTATATTTAAATTAGCCTTGCTTGCTATTTATATTAGCATACATGCTCCTTACAGGGGTAGGGGGTCAGGTCTTGTTTGGTCTTGAATTGAGTCAGTGGTTGCAATCTCCCCCTGCCGCCTTTACCTTTCCCTCAGTTACTGCTGATTTCTGCTGACATGGCACTTATGTGGCAACTTTCCAGCCTAATGATCTTCTGGGGTAGGGTACTTCTCTTTGAGTCTTCAGTTGCACTTCAGGCATTTTAGTGGTTAATAAGCATGCAGATTCACAAGCTCACACAATAGTACTGTTGACTAACAGGAAGAGTCTAATTTTTGGCTTATCAGTTCTCCACTCGTCATATTCTGTGTTCCTTAAGTCAAGCTGCTCTTTTTGTCTGAAAAATTCGTTCCTCCCCTCCATCTGTTTCTTGTCTACATCAAAATGGAACTGGCAACCTCAGAAAGGTACCACAGGATTTATCAGGAATTAAACTGCCCAAAAGGGATAGCAAGTGTGCCCTTTTCCCACTGTGCTGCACTAAATAAAAGTGGGTAATAAATATGTCAACAATATAAACCATAGAAATGAATATAGCAGCAAACAGTTAGAATGAAAGTCTAACAATAATCCAGTAGCTTGATTATTCATGGGGGAAAATGAATAATAATAATTCAATTACAGTCAATTCCTTTTTCATATGTAATATAAATTCTTTATACAACAGAGTAATGTAGTTATATAGTTACTAAATAGCCTGGCTGTATAAAGTTCAGAAATAGTGACGTAGTGTCACCGTTTAAGGCTGGGCCAGCCTTAAACGGTGACAGGTTTCTTGGCACCCAACATGGGGCCTCTTTTAGTTGGTACTATTCCCATAGGGACTAGAAGGGAATCTCCGTTTCAGTTAAGGATGACCAGAAAACTATACGAACAAATACTGAGGGCACACCTACACTACAAGGCCTTTACTGGCATAGCAAGTGATCTGTGTCACTACTATGATATAAAGAATGGCCTATATCACTACATCAGAATAGCTGTTGGCCAACCCCTGTACTAAGACGTAGTTTATCCTGAAACAAACTATTATGCCACCTCCTTAAGTACCATAGAAGAGTTTATCTAATCACATACTTCTATGCTGGCAAAATTATGTTTACACTGGAGGGCTTGCTAAAACAGGGATTTTGCCAGGCCAAGCCTAAACTTCAGTTCACGCAAATGCAACTACTCACTATGGTTAATGAAGTGCCACCTTCAATATCTTAATCCCAAAGTACTGCTAGTGTACCTCCCTAGCTGAGTACATTTCTCTTCCTCTGAGATGGAGGATGAAGCCATTTCAGCAAGATCTGTCCTTTATAAGGTGGTAGATACTCTTAACACCTAAACTGGATGAGAATCCTGTTCTAGTTACTCCCTTTTCCTTTCCTAACAAAGCTCTTGACACCTGGTTGAAAATTTGGCCTCCATCCTCTTTGTTCTAATGCTGCCGCACACATGACAATATATTCTTACTGCAGACAGGGCCACTACACAGAGTAGAGGACCAGCTGAAGAGAAACAAGTAACAGGGTACTCCAGACCACTCTGAATCCCAGCCTCAGCTAACCCCTACACCTGCTGTGGGAAAGTCGTCTTTGTTGCCCTGTGAGCATGACTGCTGGCAGTTCTCTTTTAAGGCCAGGCTGTTAGTTTCAAGATCAGCCTCCAATTGACAGGATTTTATCTTAATTAGCCACCACAAGCGGGATTACATTTATGGCCGTTCTGGACAGCAGCAGGGATCCAGGTGTAAGTCTTGCAACCTAAGAGAAGTCGTATCAGAAAGCAATTTCATGACCGGCACCCCAGGTCAACCCAGAAGGAATTACATGCAGCACACTGAAACAAAGAGGCGTCAGAGACTGTGGCACTTGTGCTTTTGCTGGACACCCCCCACCCCCATCCTCACAGCACATACAGGATAGCAGGAAAAATACTTGTCAACTTCATTTTATGTAAGCCACTGCTGAGACATCTGCTGGCTGATAACAGCTGTCACAAAAGCAAATGAGGAAACTCCAGATGCAATTTCCACGGGAGTCTGTGCTTTGCGTAAGACCGAAAAGAATGAAGAGGGGTCATAATAGAGACTACAAGGGGTTCTGAAGAAGACAGAATTTGAAAGCCTGTATTGTATATCTCGTGTTCTGATGAAGTTCATAGGTCCTAGTCAGGGAGGATACTACTGCACGTTTTTCAGCAGATCTCTTACATTTGCATACCTGAACCCTCTGGGCACCCAAGGATATTCATGAGCCAAAATGCCAATCTAAACGAGGAAGATTATCTTCACTATAAAGGCTTAGGTACTCACATGGCACCTGATACTGTAAAAGAGATTACATAGTGAAAATATTTGACTTCAGAAAAGCCCTGCAAGACATCGAAGATCAGTTCCACAAAAGGAGTATAAAAATGAAGTATCAAAAAGTTAAATGATAACACTTTTCACCAAAGTCTGCCACTAAACATGAAATTGAATCTTACTCTCCAAAGTTCCAGGCTAGTACTCTGAACATCCTTGTCTTCTCTGAGGCAGAAATAGCCTCTTTTCTTTTTGCTTACCTTATCTCTTTATTGTCAGAGAGAATAATAGCACTGGAAGAATACTGAAAAATACGTACAGATTGTACCCAAGCTGCACCTTTTCTCGAAATATTAGCTTCCAGATTAGTATTCTGTGGAATCTGTAGGATACCTAATTGAAAGATAGCATGACCAAAATTTGTCAGTCATTAATTAGGACAGAGCAAAGTCAGACAACATAGCTATAAAAAGAAATCTGAAAAGCATTTTCTCTATTACCTGAAAAATATACAACTTTTAGACTGTTAGAAGTTCTGACTTTAGCCCAGTATACATGCACACTTGTGTTTTACTGGTCATAAATGTGGACTTGTAACTGCTATCTAAATAGACATCACAAGAGGCAACTGAAAGGCTTCCCTTATCTTTCCCTCCTACACACTTTTTTCCTCTTTAATCCAAAAGTTCTCTATTTTCTAATAAAAAGCACCACAAAGTATAAGACAAGACAGAAAGAACTGAAGGAAAGTGTCATTATATGAAAAAATAACTTCATTTTAGATATTTTAATAACTTTAAAAGAGAGATTTTCCTAAGTAAGTATAGGCATGAACTAATGAGCTCATATGAAAGAAAGCATTTCTAGTGTGTTCCTTTCTGGAGTTCAGTTAAATACTTGTTAGAGAAATCATGTGGCATGCAGAGAAAAAAAGTCTGTCATCCTTGTCCCTCCCCCCCAAAAAAGGCTTATGTGACTCTGACTTCTAGGTCACTGAAATAATCTGATACAGATAAGTGAATATAAGTGAATACATGAAGAATATAGTCTGCAGCTGCTGACTGGCTGCTTCATCAAGTTGAAATCTCCACTCCTTTTCTGGTATGACTGCCATCATTATAGTCATCCTTTTCACTGCTAGCATAGACAAGAGAACACAGAACAAGCAGATCTACCCTTTCTTTAACCAACAGGTGAGTGGGCTTATTTCATCCAGATAAGTGCTATGCTAAAAGCCATGGCATTCTTTAGGAAAAAAGAGACATTAAGTTATTCTTGCATTACTAAGCAGGCACTTGGCCGAGAACATTGTATTCATGTATTTTAAAATCACAAAACTTGTTCTGTAGTAATTCTGCAAGACGACAAAAACTAATTAACTTTGTCTACTCATTCCATAGAATTAATCTGAAATCTGCAAGAGAAAATACACCTGATTTTAATTGAACCACATGTATACAGCCAACAATAGTTTTTAACTTAAAAAGATAAAGTTAGCCAGATTACTTTGTGATTTGATTCAAAAAGTACTGCACAAAGCAAATAAATCCACCCAGAATCTGTAATGTTTGAGAAGAGTTTTTACACAAAGTTGTTCTTCCTTTCTAACCAGCAGTACTGGTCTTTGTGATTATTTAATCAGGGATTATTTATTTTTTTCCCCTTGAAGAAAATAACTTCCTTTTCCTTTTGTTTCCAGTAAAACTAACTCATAAACTCAGAAATTACCGCACACTAAAAGAAAGCTAGAGTCCTGTATCTCAATAGGATAAAGATTTGGATAGATAGGAGTGTGTGTATACAGAAAACAGTCATACCTATTCTGAGGGAGAATACTCAAGGATATGCACTGAGAACACAAAAGTTAACAGGCAATGTGCTATACATAACTTCAGTGTTAGAGGCAGTGTCTAGTTCAAGTATTAATCAAGAGACAAAACAGGATTTGTTGACTATGGATGAAAGGTCTCTCTCATAATACTTTCGTATTGATGCTACTCCACAGCATATCGGAAACTCCTTACAGACTACAAAGGAACACAGGGAGTAACTAGATTGTATTTATATTAACTATGATACATACAAGCTTTTTCACCATAAAAGAGTGTAATACTATCAACTATCACGTTTGATACTGCTCAGAAGAGGCATATTATCTTTATGTTAAGTATATTTATATGTACACAATCTAAAAATTATTTAAGTTCAGAATTAGCAACTGGCAGAATGTCTCGCACTCATTATTTGAATCATCTGCTGGAAACAATAGAAGAATTTCAACTACAGCTGAACTCTTCACCTACAATTGAAGAACAGGGGTAGTCAAGGGAATGTAGCCAGTTCCCTGAGCTGTACATTAACTTCAGTTTAGTTAGAAATACTAGTTTACAGTGGAACGGTATTAGAGGCAGATCCTGCAATCTATGTTGTATTTGCCAGATCCCCTAACTCAGCTGGCAGACAGAAGCTCTTTATGATACAACTAGTAAGTTGGAAATGCTACATCTACTTCAAATGGGTGTTTGTCTAATTTAGTCCCACTATTAGCCCATTCACTTGGTCTTGAGGGCTGCAGAGATATCCACCAGCACTGGAATGCTGCCAATTTTTCATGGTTCCTGAAGTGGAAAGGAAAAGCAAACAATGCTAAGATGACTCAGAAATACACAGAAATTGCTTGTTAACGAGTATGACACGCTTCAAGTCTACTTCCTTGGTGGATTTGAAAGAAAATTTTTTTATATATATAAGATTTAGATCCTCCCCTCAGCTTTATTCACCTTGTACTAAAAATGCTAGAGAAACATTTGTAAATTGAGACACATGCACTTTGCAGGTATTCTTTGTATCTACATTTGTAACTTGGCACTCCATCTTAAAGTCTTCTAAGCACATCTGCAGTTTTAAACATGTGCAAAAAATTAGTGGCAAACGAAACTGATGGCATACAGATAATCCCAAATTAATCACTAATGGAAGCTCCAAACACAATTGGAAGCCAAAGAGTTGGACAAGCAATTTACATCAATCCCCTTATGAAGGAAGGAAAGAAAAATGGACTTCTGCTGTCAGCCTTGAAAAGAAAATCTCTTGCTCAGTCTTACGGAGAAAACGCCATAGATTCCTTGCTATTTAGTATTTGTTGTGGGTTATTTTAGTACCTTGATTCAAAAAATAACCCATTTTGCTAACCCAGTATACAGCTCACCACACCTGTTATGGCGATAATAGACAACTAATATCTGCTCATCCCTCCGCATGCAGCATGGTGCCTCCCTCTCGTGTCTCTCCTCTACTTAATGCCTCTCCATATCTTAATTTCTGAAGGTACATAACAAGAATTTTGGAGCTTACATTCTGACTACACCAGAAATAGTGTTCAGGCCCAGAGAGTCTGAGTAGTGATTCACTACATTTGTGCACAAAGTCCAACAAGACTACCCACCCAAAACCAGTGTTTAGATTCTCACTGACAGAGAACGCACACAGCTGTGGGTTGTCCAGCCCTAGTCTACCTCACCTACATAACCATTGAACCAAAGGCCTCACCAAATATTAAGCACACAGATTTCTCTCCCTGCTAGGAAATCCAGGGCAACTCTGTAATTGTGATTTAACAGTTGCCAGGTGGTTCTCTTGTCTCTATGTCTATGGAGGCACCTCCATCCCCTCAAAAAAAAAACCCAAACCAACCAACCAACCCACAAAACCAAAAAGACAAAAACACCAGAAAAAAAACACCCAAAACCTACCAACCCAACCAACTCAAAAAAAAAAAAAAAAAAAAAGAGGTAGGAAAATATGCTGTACTCCCTGAATTCCAGTGCTATATTCTTGCTATGCTATATTTACCTGTTTCTTCAAAAGACAAGAGTCACTAATATCTAATAAAAAACCTCATGCCCAAGGCTGTTACTGACAGACTAGAAATTAAAGAAGAAAGCATGCAGGCCCATTGATCTTTTCTGTTGCAGGTGAGAGACACTCACTCACTTGTTTAAAAAAATAAATGACCAAATCATTCTATATAAATTAACCATGAGCCTAATTGAGATCACAGAGACTTTTGGAAAGCTGTACTTATATATTTTTACCATTTGGTTTCTGACAAGGTATCTTCCTTCCTGTGCTAGTATAAAAGTCTGATGCAACTCATATATTCGGGTCACAATCCAGACTCCCTTGACACTTGCATTTCTTTTCTTGCACTCCATCAGCTATTTAATTTCTCTAAGACAACTATACTTAGAATATGATCTAAAAGGCAGAGTAAAAATAGTCACAACAGATGACAAACATCAAGAACATTACATATTTTCATGTCCACATTGATTAAAAATTGAATTGATGTAACACACTCAAATACATTTCTCACGGAAACACTACCTGAGCAGCAGCCAAACGCATAACTTTTCTTTTTCCCACTACTTTGCATAGTCACAATGGTTTTTATCCTTCACTTCTTCAGTTCCAACCCTCTTGTACATAAACTATACATGAAGGCGTATAGGTACAAGCTAGTTCAGGGCTTTTCTGTGATTCATTCCTTCATTCATGACTAAGGCTTCTTCAATGAATAAACGTCTGTCACTTAAACTTCCCGTTTCATAGAGAAATGGCTTTGCCTGATTAAACAAGTTAGTGCTGCTCATAAAGCAAAAAGTTTAAAGAATGGCAGACTTTTCTCTATAGTCTAGCTTGCACATAAAAACTCTGTTTTCAAATCCAGTGGTAAAATTTCCAGAGAAAGTCCCTGAGATGTCTGATGCTTCCACCCAGATGGAATTGGTAAGGGAAGAGACCTCAGTACAGGTGGTAGGTTGCAACAAATGCCCAGACCCTTCTTGCAGAGAAAAGGTGAGTACTTGCATAAGGTGTGCACAGGTTGATGATCTGTTGCATCAGGTGGCCAAGTTGCAGGAAAACAGCTAAAAGGCTGCACAGTATTGGAGGAGCAAAGGAGGAGATAGATAAGTAGATGGTTTCAGAACCATGCTCCTGTAGCAGACACCATGGAGAATGAAGTACCTTGGATCCTGGTGACCCACAAAAGCAGGACTCCTCTTCAGTCTCCACCATTCAGCATCACAACTAAAACAGATATGAAGCTTTAACAGCTATAGACATCTACGAGCAAGGTCTGCAAGGAGAAACTGTACCAACAGCACACAGTGGATAGCATAAAAAGAAAAGCCAAGTGCTTGTAGTGGGTGACTCTCTGTTAAGGAGCCCTGAGGCACCCATCTGCCAACCTGACAGGGAGTCAGGTGAGGTGTGGTGCCTTCTGGGAGCCCGAGTCTGACATTGCCGAGAGGGTGCCACAGCTTGTCAAGAGCACAGACTGTTATCCACTGCTACTCTTTCGTGTGGGCACGAATGACACTACAAGCCCGCACCTGGGCAGAATCAAGCAAGACTATAAAGCCCTCAGGGTGCAAGTGAAAAATATTGGTGCCCAGGTTATCTTTTCCTCCATTTTACCAGTCAGCAGAAAGGGGGCAGCCAGAAATAGATGTATAATGTAAATCAACTTCTGGCTTTGTGACTGGTGCCATTGTGAGGGTTCTGGCTTTTATGACAATAGGACATTCTTTGATGACTATAACCTATTAGAGAGGGATGGAATCCACCTGTTGAGAAGATGCAAGGGAATCTTTGGCAGCAGGTTGGCCAACTTGGTGAGTCCGGTTTTAAACTGAAGGACTCAGGGGGTGCAGTCGTGGGGCCATGATCTCATTGCAATTACAGAGGCATGGTGGGATAGCTCACATGACTGGAATGCTGTCAAGGATGGCTACGTCCTTTTTAGGAAGGGCAGGCCAGCAAGGCGAGGTGGTGGAGTTGCTCTCGATGTAAGACAACAGGAGGAATGTGTCAAGCTCTGCCTAGGGGCAGATGAAGAACGAACCAAGAGTATTCCCTTCCCAAAAGCTCAACTGTTTGTTCCATATTGCCCATACTCTTTTGGTGTTTTTCTGAAGTCATTAATGCAAGTTTTCCTGATTACTGCTAGCCTAGAGATTGAACACTGTCTCCCCTATGAAAGGGCACAGGGTTTTCAAATGTGACTAGCAGGTGACAGATTCAAAACTAAAAAAATACAACATCCCATAACATGCTCAGCTCCGAAACTGCACACAAGCCCAGCCATCTTTTGTAGTCCATTCCCTTACATATCCCCAGCATTCACAACTCTAAAACCAGTATAAATATGGCAATCACAAAGGAGAAAGTGCATCGCCATCACCTATTGTTCTCTACCAATCTGAGGTGAGAACACGCGTATCAAAACCATGTAATTCCTTAAGGCCTAGAGGCGTGCACCATCATTTCCTAGATAAAACCTTTTCTGAAGCCTGGTGCGTGATTTTGCTGCATTTTTATCTCTGACATTGGCAAGCATTTGCTTTAACATTACATTTGGTCACTTCTGGTACTTCAACAAACGGGAGAGTCAGCTCTCACTGACTGATAAAAACTGTCATTTTAGTTCCTCTTACAGTCAACTGTATTTTCAACATGTTCCAGGCAGAAGATGAAGTAATGGCAAAACTACCCAGATACAAAGACCGTAGTTCATACCCCTCTGTGTGTGAAAGACAGTTTTTCCCTTTTTGATGAAAATAGTTGTCTGTGATGTGTATTCTTTATTCAAATGAACACAACCACAAACACCACATTTACTGATCAAATTTTCTGCTACGTGCTAAATATTCACGCTAGTAAGTACATCTATGTCTGTCAAGTCTCAGCAGTAAAACCATGACAGTATCATTAGTCAGACTTATGGTTTCAATTACACTAACACCCTTACAAGAAACATTATAAAGGTTTATTTAAAGAAAAAAAAAAAACACAAACCAACCATCAAACTAGTGACTACAGATGCCCTCTATTTCCTCTTGTCCATTAGCTTTAGCAATAATGGCTAACATTGTGTGTCAGCAGCAGATAGGCAATGCTATCAGTATTTCAGCAATTCTGTCCTGCAGCAGCATGGCAGGGGACATCATGCCATAGCATCAGTCAGTATTTATACATCAGTGTTAGGATCTCACCACTATAAAATGCAGAACATGTAGCCCTTTTTGCTATGTTATTTTCAAGTAGTTTCTACAATATCATGAACCACAACCTTCCTGAAATAAAGGCACATTAGTACTCTTAAAGAACACATTGTTTCAGTATGTAATCTATTGTTTACTAAAATAGACCTTTGCGAAGCATGGTAGTTTTGTTGTTGTTTTATCTAAGTCTAACTAGGGAAAGGAGGGAAGGAACAGTTCAAACTCATCACCTTGGTTGAACCCAGCCTTTATTGCCCCAGAATTGCTTTACAATTAGTCAAACATAAGTTTTTCCAAACATTCTCATCTTTTATGTGCTTACATATGGCAAAATCTCTCTAGCCTAAGCTTTTTTACATATATACCTCAGGAATCTTGACAGAGGAAGGGGGGAGGGTATGGTTTTAGTGACGATTCCAGCAGCTCTTCTCTGAATCAACCTGCAAAATTTCATCTCAGTTGTGACTAAGAAAATGGCCTTATAAGCTAGCTCAGTTAACTCGTGTGAATCGATTTTTAACTGAAAATATATTTTATAGTACCATCTCACTCTTCTGCAAGCTGCCTAATAACTAGAGATGCAGATATCTATTGGAATATATTTTTTTATTCCATAACCTTAAAGACTTTGGCTCTATGACTTTCTGTTGCTGTGACACAGTCCAGAGAATGTGATTAATTGCTACTCATGACAACAGCACAATTGTTTTAAACAGGTGGGTGAAATGACCTGGAAATACTGTTCATGGCTGGCATTAGACAGTATTAAAGTCATCTAAAAACCAGCAGAAATGGCCAATCACTGAAACTCACTCTCATTCATGTATATGGACTATTCCAAAAAGAGGAGTTAAGACACTGTATATTTTTTAGCTAACTAATGACTGAGCACACTAGAACTAAGAGATTCAGGTATAAACTTCTAAAATTATCCCTGTTTGAAGTAAAACACAAACTTAGCTTCTCTTTACTTCCTCTCCCCTCTTCTCTGTCTTCAATGAAAAACAGTCAGAATCATAGAATCGTTACGGTTGGAACAGACCTCAAAGATCATCAAGTCCAACCAAGTTGTTAAATTCTTGTATCTCAGTTCAGATTTATTGTCACTGCTTTATATATTGGACTCTAACACCATCGCTGCTGAACACAGAAGAAAAAAAAATACTTCATTCAAGTTTAGAATTGAAAATAACATGAAGACAGTGGCATGCCAGTGTCATATCCTTTAAAGAATTAACTACTACTCTGCTCCCCACTCTGGAATTTGCAGTTAAGGTGTTTCCTATAGGCCTACAGTCTGGTACCGTGCAGCACTAACTATTGGCCTAAATCAAGTGCCAAAATCATAAAGAATGGCATTTTCTTATAAGCAGAAAATGTATGTTATAATGTTAGAAGTTGTTGAGTTTTTTCTTTTTAAATAAGCTTACTAAGTAAAAATACGTGTGCTATTCTTTGATTTATGAGTCAGGAAATACTGTTGGTCTAGCACCGCCATAAGCTACTTTGTTCACATAAAGATATGCTCAGTTATGCTCACCTGCAAGCACTGACAAACACAGCCTTGTCAGCAGCCATCAACATTTCAGTCTGTCAACAGTAAGTACTTCTCAAAAAAAAGATTCACCTTTGGCCCCTTACATAGGGGCAGGACACACTAGCACATAACAGATGCCAGAACAAAGGTGAAATTGCAGTCTCATTAGCACTACTTGTACAGAACTGCTGCACAATCCAGGTCCATGTATTCAGGCATTTCTCATTATTTTCAAGTGGAATGCTCAAATACCTTAGTCGTTCTAGAGCCCAGTTGCTTACCTACTGTACAGAAAATTTATATTATGCTATTGTTATTTTTTTCCCTGATATTAGTTCACAGCAGTGTGGAACAATGTCCTTGGACAGAGAAATACTACGGAGACATGCTATGAACATGGAAGGAATTAAATATCCAGTAAAAAATTTAAGGATTTTCTCTGACATGAAATAAGTGCAGCTGACATTTCTTCTAGCTTTGCATGAGGGGAAGCAAAATTGTCAAGCATACAGGAGATTTTTAAAGGGCAAAAACCAGGAAGCAAATAGATCTCCGGAAACAAGGAAAATGTAGTACAACACTCCCCCCAAAACCACTTTGATCCCCTGCCCCATGCAATTTCATATTTCACCATTGCTGTGTAGCAGCATGTCTGACTACTATAAAATACATGGGTTTCTTTGCAGCCAAAACAAGGACATCACACTGCAGGATCCTCAGATGGAACTGAATAGCCCACAACAGTGGTTCTAGAGTAACAATCACCTTTCTCCTGCTGATTCCTCTTGTGGCTTTGCTTATATTGCATTTCATGAGGGTGAAGGTAAGAAGCGCTCTGCATGAATCCTACAGGCATTGAAGGAAAATTTACTGGACTCACCAAGCCCAGGACGCATCTATTCAGCAACTGGATAAACACCCTGCCCAAAGTATTCTTATCCAGCTGTGGGACATTCAAAGGCAATCAGATTAACTGTAGCTCTAAACATATTCAGATACACTTCCGGGCAGCCACGGAGACATGAAAGAAACATATTACATTATGCAGAAGCTTTAGACAAAATCTGTATGTCATCCTTCCCTCTGCCTATCATGATGGCAGACTCTTTATTTATACCAAAACAAACTACACAGACCACTGATAAATTAATAGAGTTCTAACACAGAAGAGAAACACCTGAAGTTCAGAATACTATTTAGACAGCTGCCAACAAGGCAAGAAACAGACGTTAACATGCTTTTAAGGTTGTTTTTTGTTCAGATAAAAACTCTCTCAGCAACACTTCTGTCCATTTCAGGACATCCTTTATCTGTTAAGAAATAATCTCTTCAATAATTTAGTTATTATGGGTTCTTTGTTGTGAGAAATGTACAAAATTAATTTCATTGGTTTTGGTTCTTTATTCCTATGACCCTGAACTCCTCTATCATCTGTCTAAAAGAGTTTTGTTTGCTGTTTTGTTTATATTTCTCATGCAGTATGAAGCAATCCTTTTCTAGAAACAATGAGGCATGAGCTAATGTATTTATTATTCCCAGTATCACTGTGTTTTCTTTGTGTTACATCCTTCAAGAAAAATCAGGTTATTTTCTTCCCCCTGGACACAGTACAGCTTCCAGCGTTGGGCACCACAGTCAGAAACAGTGCCAGTTTTATGAGTGGTTTAAAGGAAATTTTTTTAAACACCTTTACCGCATCATCTCACTTATTTGACGGTCTCTTCAGCAATCTGCATAAGGTGAGTAACACCTTATTCCCCTATTTTGCTGTATTATATGAAATGTGATTTAGGAAACGATTATACCTTATCAGCAGAATTCAGCTTTTGTGTAAAACATCAGGTGATAAATAACATCCTGCTGACTATATGTCCATTATGACTATCTGCTTAAGCTTTCTTTGAAGCCATACTCACTATTAGTCTATACAGTCCATCTGTTGTGCCTTGGGTAAAAGCAAAAATCCTTCTCCCCTCCAGTAAGATTTCCACAGAGGTCCAGAAACAGCAGAGCAATGATTCTGCAACTGTGATTAGCACCAAGCAGTGCTCAGTTACAAAATAGGAACTGGCATGCATGCTACAAAAATGATTGTGTTTTGGTTTTTTACTTACTATATGCTGCCTTTTCATGTTCCTTCTGAATCATGTCCATGCAGTGGAAGACCCAGAGGTATTGCATATAGTACTTTCAAACCATTTGTCACAAACCAGCAATGAAGTAGAACTGTAAAAAGAAAATTGACATCCAACAGTTTCCTCTCAATCTTAAGATTGACTTAATCTCTAATTGGTCATCAAAACGACCAAAGATGATGTTCGCATGGATGCAGTATTAGTAGCTTGTAAAGATACAGGTCAACCTGTTACAGGGTACAGGACTGAGCCACATAATTCAGTTGAAATTAAATGGAAAGAAAACCAAAGCTGTAATTAGACAGTTTTCAATTTCAAAAAGCAAAACCTGTATAAGACCATGTTCATCATGTTAAAGTTTTAAAGATAAGTTGTACACATGTAATACATACATATTTGCAGAAGGTTTATTACATTTATTTTGAAACCTCAAGACTTCTTTGCTCACCCCCTGCCTCCCGGCCCCAGCAAGCAAGATGTGCCAAAGACTTCATACAAAAAAGAAGTGAACTTTTGGTCTCTGAAGACATATAGCGGAAGGTTATCATAATGTTTTCTGAATGTTTGTAGGCAATTTTAAAATGATAAATCTTAAAATTATAAACCAAACACAATTCTATGATTTTGTAGATAAGTATCACAATACCAGCACAGTCAGTATAGAAAGAAGGTCTGAACAGCCAAGAACATAGAAATCTAATTTGTCAGCATAGTTCAAAGGAAGTATTGATTAAAAAAAGAACAGTTCTTTTGGAAAATATCCATTTCTACTTGACACAAATAAGAAAATTCCCTATGTGAATACACATGAAAAAAGTGGAATGCAACTCTTCACAACAGAAGACTGTACTTTAACACAAGGTGCATACTTAACAGCAGATTACATATAGAGAATAGTTGGAACAATTTTGCTTAAGTAGCAGTCAGTGAGAGTATCACTAATTTTGTTTAATGATACTTTATTACATAACCAAAAATTACAGGAAGATCAGAGCCAGCCCTAAGTATTTTTAGGTGAGAGCCTGTAAGCCTCATGCCAGTAGATATTTCTCACATAACTAATTCATATAACTTTGGAAAGGACCACCAAGCTGATTCTCCATGGTTTTATGTTACCTGTTATCTGTAAACCTGGATAATCATCTACATGTCCTCGACATGTAAACTATATCATAAATCATACATCAGTAAAATACACTAATGGACAGCAAGAAGACTAGAGCCATCAGCCTCTCCATGCAAATATGTAGCCAGTTGAGGGTGGGAGAGGGAATAACAGAAAGACAAAAGCAAGAAAAAAAACCATATACAACCTTTTCCTTAAGTCACACTCTTACCATTCACCTCTGCACACTCTCTGCCTGCTATCAATATAAGAGGATCAATTTACAAAGGTTCACTTACGGGATTAACACGGCAATGATTTTGTAAGGAGGTGGGGGAGGTCTCTGTGATAAGAGATCAGAAGCTACCCCATGCCAGACATAAAAAGCTGAGCCAATCAGTGAAGCTGGTAGCACCTCTGTGAAAACATGTTTCAGAAAGGGTTTAAAAAGAAAAAAAAAAATAAAAGCAGCTGCTCAGCAGTTGGTGGGGTGGAGAAAGTGCGAGAAATGATCTTGCAGACACCAAGGCCAGTGAAAAAGGTGGGGGGGTGGGGGTGCCCTGAAGGAAGCTGCATCCAGTTGTAAGAAGCCCACCCAGGAGCACATTTTCTGACAGAAACTGGTGGCCGTGGAGGACCCACACTGGAGCAGGTTTATCCCAAAGGACTGCAGCCTGCAGAGAGGACCCACACTGGAACAGTTTGGCAAGGAAACTACAGTGCTTTCTGATTACAGTTATGCCTCATGCACATATATCCTCTTTAAGGTTTCACTACCTAGATGACACATAAAAACCAAACAACTATCGGACACAGAGGTTAAGTGAGAGTCATTGTGCTGTGGATATAAAATTCCTCCTGCTGACACAAACGTCCTGGAGAACACAGAAGTTAGCTGTGAGCTAGCCAACATAGGAGAAACCACATCACAATGCACACTGTTCCTCCAAATGAATCAGCAAGAAATGAGGCTCTCTCATGAAAACTGAGAGAATATAAAAATACAAAAACAGCAGAATGATAAAGACAACAATGCCCCGATAGCTTAAAAGTGGTATTACAGCTTAGAGGTGGAGTCCTTGAAAATCCCTACATGCTGGTCTGTAACAGACTGCACAGATTCTATCTTAAAAAAAAAAAAAGCCAACAAAAAGACTATGAAATCATTCAGTGACCAGGAAGCTGAAAACAAAATTCTCAGCCCACACAAGCAATGGAGTATAACACAAGATTATTATTTTTTTTTTCAGCACGTACAAGCCTGCTCTCAGATGTCTATCTGATTAGGTTAACAAAACTTACTACTTCCATACATTTCTTAAAAGTCATACTAAAGAAGCTGCTGATAGATAGATATTACAAAATCCTTTCCTTACACATTTTAGTAACCACCACTTCAGACCAATTCCTCCAAGTAAGTTCTGTTTGCCCTCTTTATAATGCTGCTTTCCCAAGGAAAACCCTATTCCTTCTACAAGCTAACTGTGTACAGGTGAACCCACTGAGACTATTGGCCTTGCTATCATAATCTAAATTTCTACCAGGTGCTTCACCAGGTGTGGCACCACTAGCAAACAATCTCATAGGGTTTGTTTTTTTTTTCCCCTTGAGGAAGCAAGCAGAATACATATTTCTTCTTCACTCTCCAATGCATTTATCTGAACCACAGCCTAAAAATTGTGCAATTAGGGAAGTAGGTAACAGGTCACCTTGTGGTGATTCTTTTTAACCCTTAACAGGAAAACTAAAAAAGCATGAACTTCTGACTTCATATGGCTTATTAAAATGGAAGCAGGTATAAAAAGACACTGGAGAGATATGGCACCTAGACTTATCAAAATTGTTTTAACTGAGAGTCTTCACACTGATGAAGAACTCCTCATTCTTTGATATTGACAGGAGAATTCTGGAAAGGAATGGAAACACGTCTGACAGCACTGCCAAACACCTGAATTCCTCTCCTTTGCCATTTCAAATATTAACAACTTTAGAGAGTTGTGGCCTGTTGTATGTTTCTGCAAAAAGCATACCACAAGAATCTTACACTACGTAACTTCTCACAGATACTACTCTGCAAGATACTATCTAAATATGATTAAATCATCCTCCTCTTACATTGTAATCTACTGTCATATCTCCAGGCTACTGATCTCTTTATGTAAGTCATCAAGTGGCTGCTGGTTACCCTGTAGACAGTGCTTGTACTATAGTATCCTTACCATAGGACAGTTGTTTTACACTCACTTTTAAACAGAGTCACTTTTGTGTTCATTGAGATATGTATCATCATTAAACAAAGTCAAAGCCAATGATTTGAGCCCACAGTTTAAAGTGAAGTATTTTGGAAGCTACAGTTACACTTAAGAATATCAATATTAACAATTTTTAGTCCCTATTTAGTATGAAAACAAGTTCTCAAGTCTTGGACTTTACCAACAAAATACTGTTTTGTGTAGGCTAACGTTTCTCTCATGGAAAAAAAGCAGCTTTGTAGAAAGCACACTGTTAATTATGTTTTATTTAATTCCATTTTCATGTGTCTTTAAGGATTAAGTTATTTCATCATGACTATGCAACAGAAAAAAAAACAACTTTCTGTATGGTGAGATGTTAACATCTGTATTTTGTGAATTTCCAACTATTTATCTAAACCGTCACTAAGGACACAAATTCATTTTCACAGTTTTTCAGATGTACATACCTTGTCTCTAATACATACTATTTATATCAGACAAGTTAGACACCAAGCTTCACAGAAATTGTAAATTCTGCTATCATAACCGCAGCTCATCTGCTGTGGTTATGCAGCAGACCTTCTTAGCAGAGAATAAAGCTAATATTTACCTGTATTGACCATGTGGATTACCGCCTGCTCTAAAGAGAACACATAAAGAAAAATACCAAAGCACACGAAAAATTGGCATGTCAAATAAGAAAAAAGTCAGAGAGGGCTGGTCAGTACATATAGTGCGATCAACTTAGTGATCAACTGATAATTGTTATGGAGGATTTTTAGATTTTCAGCTAAGTGTTTAGCTGGACATTTACATTTCATCCTTTCCAAAGGAGACAGTTTTAAAAATTCACCCTGAAAGCAGGCAAGGAAGATATTTCAGTCAGTAGAGGCATAAGCACTTCAGACTACTTGGGTTTGCTGTGCTTTTTTTTAACTTGAGGCAGCAGCCTATATATGAAGAGCTATGTACCACAGGGTAAGATGATGTATGGTCCTATGGCCATGCTGCTAACCATAGAAACCTTCATAAGTTTCAAGTTTCTTGCACTGAACAAGTTCGAGATGTTAATGCTAAATGACAAACTTACTCCAAAGAAGTTTCATATTGATGAACTCGTGACTAAATCTACAAAATGTTTACAAATTAATCCAAAATATTTTCTTTCCTTACTCAGTATCAGGCTTTCCTTGAAAAAAACATCTACTGTCAGATAAAGTTATCAACAAAGATAACTTTTCAAAAAATAATTTTCCACGTGGCTGATACTCCTTGATGTGTACAACAGCATATTCAAGTAGCCTGTTACTCCTACAACCTATTCTCTATCTGTCCATGCATGTGACTTCGGCCATCGGCCAGCATAAAATGAAACACAGCAGCAATTTGCTGTCATTTCAAACAGTGTTTTGGGGTGTGGGGGTTGAGGTTTTTTTTTTTAGCTTTTGGCACTGTTCAGAGATGGAATACACTGTTGGCTTTAAGAGTATAGCTGTGAACAGTGAAAACCTATTTTTCAAGTCTCAGGTTAGACTTAGAAATTGTTCACTCTTAACAAAGAGTTATAGATGGTAAAAATCGATTAAAGAGTTACAGTTTCTTTTCAACCTCCTGAAAAACACCTTTGGGAAAAATACCACTGCATTTCTGAATCACATCACCATAATTTTTGAAAAACTACTCAAAAATGCACGTAACTGGAAATAACTGTAACCCATTTAAGAGCTCTCATGTGGAGTTATCAAGTTTTCAGCATTTCATGCGGCATTAAGAATTTGAAGATTTCTTCCACCACACCATTACAAGGCACAACAGAGCAGCTAGACCCTTAAAGTGGAAAGGATTGTTAACAATGCTATACAGTATGTAAAATACAATCTCATTTTCCTGGTCCACAAGCAGTGGCCATATGAAAGAGGATATCTGAGTACTGAAATCAGAGTAGAGGATCAATATAAAGACATTGCTTTAGAAAAAAAAAAAAATAAAATCCCAAGACTACAAGAACTTGCCATTCCTCCATACAATACTGCAAGGATATAGTCTAGCTGAGA
Source organism: Cariama cristata (assembly GCF_000690535.1). Classification (NCBI taxonomy): domain Eukaryota; kingdom Metazoa; phylum Chordata; class Aves; order Cariamiformes; family Cariamidae; genus Cariama; species Cariama cristata. Next base: position 48,984 of record NW_009621591.1, read on the forward strand.
TGACCTGGAGGGGAAGAGCTGCTTGGAAGTGCAGAAGATGCACCGAGAGGATTACTATTGTCCTGTTCCAAGAGTTTCTTGGACAGTACCTTTCCTCAGATGCTTTGAAATTGTTCAGGTGAAGGAGCTCCCTAGTGGAAGCAGAACATAGCTTAGAAACAAATTTCAGGACCAAAGCATAAATATAAATGGGATGAGTGTCTTCCTTGCACTGAGAAAGCAGCTGTCCCACCTAGCATCTTGTCTACGTTCCCCAAGTCTTTTTTCCCCAATGTTCTCCCAAGCACATTCACTTTGGTACTTAGCACAGGCAGACTGACAGCTGTGCGTATGGGAAATACTATTATGTATCATCACATCCTTGCCTTTCATAATACTCATTAGAATTTCTGGACCACAGATGTCTAAGACAATTATTTACTGAATTGGGTAAAGCTAATAATTCAACAAATAATCTCAGTTTTGAAATTGGGGAAGTAACTGCTGCTGTTTTCTAGAACCCGTGCAGAACTACACTTACATCAACTGTCCTCAGCCCAGTTGCAGGTTCTGTGAGTATGGTTCCCTGATACACCTGGAGAAAGAAAAAAAAAATTTAGAAGAAATACACCTTGGTTTTATATCTTAGAAAACCCATCTTAGAAATTCTGACTCATCATTGAAACTGTTGAAACTGGCCCTTTTATACAAACATGGTACCAAATACCATGTTTGGGTCAAACCACAAAGCATTTCAGGATGACTGCAAAACCTAGAGGACATAATTTTGTTCATCACGGCACAAGGCATATTTTAGTCACTCGCAGTTATCCCTCTTTTTCTTTTAAGCGATACATATTTAGCCAGGATGTGCATGTAGGTGCATGCAGGAGGTCCTGACACTCTCCGCCAATATTCTCTCACTCCTTCCTTTAAGTGAACACTCTGTGGCAAATTATTTACAGACCATGGTCTCTGTCTTCACCCTCTGCTTCCATTGTAGAAGCAGAGATTCCACTTCACCCAGTTATTGTATTAATTGGATTCCAGAGTAACAGCTCACACATGTGGGGTTTGTTAAAAAGCAAAGTGTTACAGCGTGTATTGCAAACAGGTTACATACACACCGACCCCACGATGGATATCAAGGCTAGGCTCAGCGTACAGTTCTCCAGTGGTGTCACTCCCGGGTGCTGGAGGATCGGCAGGTACAATGCATAACGGGTGTCCTCGTCGAGGCAACGTGGTCCTCGCTGTTGTATCCACCCATCCCCTGAGCCCCTGCACCTGGCTCAGCATTTATCCATGCTGGGACCCACAATCATTCCGGCACGTGTGGCCAGTACGTGCCGCAAGGATCGCTACGCCCCACCCTTAGAGCCATCTATTCACCACAGACCGTACTGTTGTACGGGGGGATGTACGGAGGGGGGTGTACGTGACTGTGGGCTGCGGTTAACTGGTTGTCTTTGTCTTAGTGTAGTCAATCACATTGTTTCACAAACAGTCCTTGAGATGTTCCAGTGTTGTAGTCACGTGTTCCCCCACTCGCCCCCCACCAGGTGCATCCTGTCCTTCAGTGTTTCATTACGGACCATAAATTTCTTGTATACTATTACAGTTATCCAACACCTTTTGCAATAATGCTTCACTAAAGCTCAAAATGCTCCAGACTGGCAGAAAGCTTGCTGGAGCCGGGCTTCTAGACTACAGCACTATTGCTGTCACTCCCTTGACCTGTAAGTTGGAACGATCTGAACACTGGAAAAGCAGGTTAGATCCCAACGTCTTCTAGTAAAGCCTTTCTTAAAAGTGTGCTACGTGGGGCTGCAATTCTAGCGGCGTTTTCCTTGCGTTACACACTGGACAGGAGGAAGAGAAAATATCTTCACAACCACCTCCAGTGTTGATAAAACCAACGGCTGTCACCTCACGGGGAGGGAGGAGACTTCCTCTTGCTCACCTATTATTCACCTGCGGTTACG